>NC_079447.1:52805148-53030148 GCF_903798145.1 Danio aesculapii
TACTGTGATGGTCATGGAAGAGTGGAGAACATGAGACTGATTCCTGTGACACTCCAGGGACAGACGAGTCTTCGCTGAGGCCAGCTTCCAGCCTCCGCCACTGAGACTGCAGCTCTGCACAAGACGTTTGGCCAGCGGAGAAATTAAAATGGTCGTGCCCAACTGAGCCTGGTTTCTCTCAAGGTTTTTTTTCTTCACTTCCGCCTTTAGTGAAGTTTTTTTTTCCTCTCCGCTGTCGCCACTGGCTTGCATGGTTCAGAATCTGTAGAGCTGCGCATCGTTGGATTTGCTCTTCAGTGTTTGGACTCTCAGTAGTGATTATTAAACCACACTGAACTGAGCTAAACTGAACTGAACTTAAACACTACAAACTGAACTACACTGTTCCTATTTACTATTTACTGTGACCTTTTATGTGAAGCTGCTTTGACACAATCTACATTGTAAAAGCGCTACACAAATAAAGGGGAATTGAATTGAATTGAACATTTTCTGTTATTTTACACATTATATATTATTTGTCATACATTATATGATTTCAAACTACTAAAATATCAATAAAAGTCACTTTGTTAAACTGTATTAGTGAATTTTCACCATCAAAAGTCGACAAAGCACAGCTCAACATCCCATAATGCAATTCACAACCTCAAGTAAACCAAAAATACATTCATTAACAGATATTTTGTTTACGGTGAAACCTTAAGCAAGTATTTCTGAGGGTACGTTCCCAGCATGCATCAAAGAATAAATGACGGTTTCAGAGTAATTGTTTTTCTATCTGCTGACTTCATTTAAGCGCATGTTGTTGTTGTTGTTTTGTCTCCATTATTAATAACTGCTTTGTTGTGATGAAAGAATAATCATGATAATCATTTCCAGGTGCATCAGCAGAATCCTCTGAATCGCATCATTCATCTGCAGTGATGCCTCATGTTACACTTGCATATTAAAAAAGGCAGAATGAATAATACCGGTTCAGGGTTGAGAAAGTCAGAGGGCAGAATTTTACTTGGAGAAATATTGAAGATTATCAAGAGAGTTTTCGGTCACATGACCTGTGCACAGACTTGGTTGGAAAAAGAAAAAGAGCCGTAATGGCGGCTACACTGTGATCTTAATAGAAACGCAACACAACCTGCTCATATTTCTATCCGTTTAAAGCTAAGAATATTTGGATTGTATTTCAACAGAATAAAACAGATATATGATTATACTGTAAATGATGGGCATTTGTGAGCCATATTCTGCTGTTGTTCAGTCATTTAAACCCTTCATGTCCCTGTCAGAGCCACAATTCAGCAATATTTACATTTATCTTGTGGATATTCCTCAGAGATTCAGTCATTTGTGGCAGCGTTATACAGCGCATAAGCATCTGCTTATATTTGGTGTCGGCTTGTTTTGCTTGGATTAATATTCGCTAGTAGAAAATAAACTATTCGTTCATTTCTGCTTTTTGATTTTACATTTCAATTCATACTTTAATTGCACTTAACCAGCAAATTAGAATAGAAACTGTATAAAAAGCACATAAACGTACTGACAGGTATATACAGTTGAATTATTAGCTCCCCTTAGATGTTTTCTTTCTTTTTTAAATATTTCCCAAATGATGTTTAACAGAGCAAGAAAATTTTCACAGTATGTCTGATAATATTATTTCTTCTGGAGAAAGTCTTATTTGTTTTATTTCGGCTAGAATAAAAGCAGTTTTTAATTTTTTAAACACCATTTTATAGTCAAAATTATTAGCCCCTTTTTTTTGATAGTCTGTAGAACAAAACATCATTATACAATAACTTGCCTAATTACCTTAACCTGCCTAGTTAAACTAATTACCCTAGTGAAGCCTTTAAATGTCACTTTAAGCTGAATACTAGTGTCTTGAAAAATATCTAGTCAAATATTATTTACTGTCATCATGACAAAGAGAAAATAAATCAGTTATTAGATATCTGATATATATATATATATATATATATATATATATATATATATATATATATATATATATATAAGTATGTATAGATAGATAGATAGATAGATAGATAGATAGATAGATAGATAGATAGATAGATAGATAGATAGATAGATAGATATAAATATGTGTATAAATAAATAAAGAAATAAATAAATAAATAAATAAATCTATATTTATATATATATATATATTTTTTTTTTAATTGTTCAATTATTTGTTGTCTATAAAATGAGATTTGGTTTCAGAAATAACTTTATTCCTAATTAATTATGTAACAAAGGTAAAAAAAGATTAGTACTTCAAGACATTGGTGTACAACACTATAAATGAATCAAATACAGCAGTTTACCGTAAAATGTTTTTAATGTTTTCTACAGTATTTTTATATGTAAAATTCAGGCGACCAGAGCTGTCTTTTTTATCGTACATTAAGGTTTTTTTTTTCCTTACAGCATGTTTACTATAAATGTGTATTTCTTTTCTGCATTCATCTGTCAGGTGTCACTTTAGTTTGAAGAGGTTCCAACTCTGTTTGCAAAGTAAATGCTGTGGCTTCTGGTCGCGTTTATGAGACAAAAGCATGATTTGGAGACCTTCACACCCTATAAATTAATGAAATGCAATAGTATACTGTAAAACTACTGTATTTTTAAATGTACAATTCTGGCAACCACAGCTGTCATTTTTTAATCCTACATTTTATGGATTTTTTTTTTTTTACAGTGTACATCTTTACAACATGTTTCCTATTAAATAACACTGACACCATGAATGTGTATTACCTTTCTGCATTCATCTGACTGTCACGTTGCACTTTAGTTTGAAGAGGTTCCAGCGTTGTTTGCGAAGTAAATGCCGTGGCTTGACCTTCTGCATTAAAGCTGTATAGTTTAAAGCTCCACACAGCTCTCTGCTTTTATTCCATCTCTCTCTTTTTTTTATACAAACACTGAAAGTAATCGTCTCTGCATTTGAATATGTCTGGAAAACACAAAGTGAAGCAAAGGGAGAGGAATATAAGAGTTTCCGAGAAAGAATCTGATCTATTTGTTATCATTATTAAAGCAGAGAGTGTGTGAAATGTTCATGCAGAGCCAAGGTTGATCAGGAAAATGTGGGAGTTTTTGTTTTTTTAAACATGCAAACATTTTGGCCTGCAAAGAAGTTTGGCAAATTCAGTAGATTTCAGACTCAGATTCAATGGGATTTCACTGAAGTTGCACAGTGTACGCCTGGCCTAAATAAGATTGGTAATATGGCTGGCAAACAGCAGTTTAATATGACATATTCATTCATTCATTCATTCATTTTCCTTCAGCTTAATCCTTATTTATCAGGAGTCACCACAGCGGAATGAACCGCCAACCATTCCAGCATATATTTTTACAAAGCAGATGCCCTTCCAGCAGCAACCCAGTACTGGAAAACACCCATACACACTCATTAACACACACAGTCATACACTACAGCCAGTTTAGTTCATCAATTCCCCTATAGCGCATGTGTTTGGACTGTGGGGGAAACCGGAGCACCCGAAGAAAACCCACACCGACACAGGGAGAACATGCAAACTCCACACAGCAACACCAACTGACCCAGCCGGGACTAGAACCAGCGACCTTCTTGTTGTGAGGCGACAGTGCTAACCACTGAGCCACCATATGACGTAATATTTAATATCACATCCACTTAATGCAGATAATGAGTTGCTATCGTACGGCCGGAGATGCAGAATACCCATTTTTACAGACTCTGTACACGACATCTTTGATATCCTTTATTACAATCTCTTAAATACATTTCATGTTACAATTCAACGAGTCAAAAGAGAACAAAATCGTGACTTTATTATTAACTGGCACCAAACATCAAAAGTAAACAGTGTGAATCTTTTCTTGATTTAGACACACAATGATTGAGTGGTGGGATTTTAGACATGGAGCACAGACGCTCTTGATTCTGGAGTTCATTAATAATATAATAACACTAATACTGAAATGGCGTTTTAGAACAACCAAACCAACATTTCAGATGTTTTACAGTGTGCTCAGCCTGCTGGTTTGTCCATTCACACACATTATTATCACCACGTGATCTCTAACAACCAAAATCACATGACCTTTTCTTTTTGGAATTTGTTCAGTAAAAGTGTCTCCATTTTAGTTTATGTGCATCTAATCAAATGAAAAGGTTTATCATATTCATACTTCTGTTCTGGCGTTTCCGTGCAGCATTTTTTTACACGCATATCCAAAATGTGCATAAAAATAGGTCAATG
Organism: Danio aesculapii; assembly: GCF_903798145.1. NCBI lineage: Eukaryota > Metazoa > Chordata > Actinopteri > Cypriniformes > Danionidae > Danio > Danio aesculapii. The sequence continues at coordinate 52,809,411 of NC_079447.1, forward strand.
GAATCATAGCTAATGACTCTGCTGTTGTGCACCACATTCTGGTAATTAAGTGATGTGGTGTGTATTGTTAACTGTTGTTGATTGCATTAGTTGCTAAAGATGCAAAAGTGAGCAATGGTTACTCATGGGACATTAAGATGCTAAAGATGCAAAACGTTTTTCCATAAGAACTATTAAAAAAAGAAAGAATGATATTAATAATAATAATTAAAAATTTATTACATTACACTGAAATAACTGCTTTTCTAGTCTTGTTTCTAGTCCAAATATCTAAAAATCCTGAAATCAAGAAGCATTTTCTATAGACAAGCACAAAATATTGTTTAGTTTTCAGAAATAATGAGTCAAAAATAAGTGAGTTTTTTCTTTAAACAAGCAAAATGATCTGCCAATAAAGTAAAATATTCTTATTTCAAAGTGAAAATAAGTTTATATTTTAACTCTATTATTTTGCTTGTTTAAAGGAAAAAAACTCACTTTATTTTGACTCATTATTTCTAAAAACAAGACACTTCTTACTTAAAAAAAAAAAAAAATAAATAAATAATAATAATAAAATAAAAAATAAAATAAAAAAACAAATAAAAAAAAATAATAAAAAAATAATAATAATAACAAAAAATAAATAAATAAAAAAAAAATAATAAAAAAATTAAAAATAAATAAATAAAAATAAATAAACAATAAAAAATAAATAAATAAATAAATAATAAAAATAAAATAAAATAAATAAATATTTTTTATAAATAAAAAACAAATAAATAAATAAAAATATTTTAAAAAAATAATAATAATTAAAAAATAAATAAATAAAAAAAATAAAATTAAAATAAAAATAAATAAAAAAAATATTATATATACATATACATATATATATATATACATACATACATACATATACATATATATACATATACATATACATATATATACATATATATATATATATATACACATATATATACATACATATACATACATATACATATACATACATATACATATACATATACATATATATATATATATATATATATATATATATATATATATATATATATATATATATATATATATATATATATATATATATACATACTAAAACCAAGACAAAAAAGTATGAAACTTAAGTATGAAAAGCATTTTTTTTGCAGTTTAAACGCCACTCTTTTATGGAAATGACCATGAAGTGCCCCCATATGATAAGTTTCAGTGATCAAAAAGGATTTACAAATTGTTTTTTGTATTGATCTCAGTTAGTAACCCTAAATTGTGCACTCAGACAGAAATTAAACCACCACACGACTTCAGTGTTTCTCAAAAAACAGCCAAGGATTTTCAGACGAACCATAAGAGAAAAACACAGGCATTCTAGATTGCGATGGATATAAAATCAGCAACCACCCCTGCAGATGATGAAAATCCTTTACGTCCCCTTGAGAAACAATTACCATCTGAATAGGGCTCTAGACGAAAGCAGATGCAGAGCTGAGGATTTCAACACACAGAAGAATGATTAACTAAAACAGGGACAGGAGTGTGTGAGTGAATTGTCAATGAAACCAATCAGATCAACTCGAAACACACAGACAGGGAAGACATATCACACCTTTGGCCCTCATGTAGCCTACAAAGTTACAAGCTGGTCACTTCATGCATTTATTTCTTATGAGATAGCTATCAGATCATGAAAAAGACAGGTGTAAATAGCAACCCAGGCTCATTACGAATACATACCCAGGTCTACATTTCTAGGGACCGTAAAATACAGAACTGTCTGCTCACAGTTTTTGTTTTTGCAAATCCCCCAGAGGCCGCTGTGCACTCTTTTTGATGGTCTCAAATTTCTCTTGTACATCCTCTTCTCGCATAAAATCCACCAGAGGGCGCAATATGCATATCAGCCAACCAGGCCAGCTTGCTGACGACTGACTGACCCACCCACCCCCTTCCCTAAATCCAACCTTTAGTGGCTTCAAAAGCAATCTAGAATAAGAAAAGCTGTCGTGACCATGAGATCTCACGTTTTCAGCTGATTGTTTCCTTTTTCACTTATATGCTTAAGTTTTATGTGGTTACTGGAGCCGTTCTTCGCTAGACTCAAACTCAGTCAGTCATCGTCATTAACTCAGGCCCACGTCTCAAGCTCATCGGCGTACACGGGGGAAACTGACAACATCAGAAAAGCGGTCCACACGAAGGTAATCGGTCAGCTGATAGTGCTAAAAGAAACAGAAGCCGTCAGCGGCGTCATACCTCACTGAGCGTTCATTTTATAGACAAAATGCAGCTAAACATACCTCTGGCTACATAATTCTCGCTCTCCAGAAATGTAGACAGGGAAACGTATCCACAATGAGCATGTGTTAGTAAATAGGAATACCAAGAACCTATATTTTTTTCTGATCCGTTATGATTGGGTCAATACTGCAGTAAGCTTCAGGACTAATGGTACTGTTATTGATACTCTCGCTGCTTTGCGTCGGTATACATCAATGTTAATAATGAAGCTGCTGCTGCTGCTTCACTATCATCTGGTTGAGGGTTGTTTAACATGTGTGATATCTTCGCATGTGAAAGGTGTGTTTACGTGCAGCGATTCTCTACTTCGGCTAGGTTGTAAGCGAAAGTGAATAGCGTAGGCATAAGCTTCTCCTGGAGATTCCCGCATACTCAAAGTAGCTCCCTGACAAAACATCACATCTTTTGGTATCAAATTATTGAACATATTATTGATAACAGTAACAATTAAAACTGGTATTATTAAGCAATATTAAAATCAGTATCGATATCAATCAAAAGCTAATTCTTCTTTACTCTCAGAAGTAAAGGTTTGAGGCTTATCACTGGGGCAGTACCTTTTCAAGATGTACATATTTGTACCAAAACATCAAATCTACATTTTCAGCATGAACACTTTTAAAGTTATAATATGTAGCTTTGACGAATCAATATGGACATTTTGAAAAGGTACCACCCCAGTTACAGGTCCCAAACCTTTATTTCTGAGAGTAAAGTAATAATGTGTTATCTCTGAGAGTGAGATATGAAGCAGATGATCCTCAAATGAAAGAGAGAAGTGGAGACCCGAGCTTTGCACTCTCACGTTATGGTAAAGAATGAGGTGAAGTTGTACTTTTCCATCAGGTTTCCACATTTCAGGACAGCTTAGCATCAACATGGACCTCGATGAGCCTTTAATCTGAGCCACAATCCCCCTCTGCCTCACTGAGAGCGAGTCCATCAGGGCCTCAGGGTTGCCTGCTTCCCTCTGCGTGTGCGCATGTGAGTGTGTTCATAAACTTCTCAGTCTGTGTGTGCGTGCATGTACATGTGCATATGTGTGTGTTCTCATAAACTCCCCAGACTCTTTGTGAGTGTTTGTGTACATGTGCAAATGTGTGTTCACAAACTCCTCAGTTCCTGTGTGTGCAAAGTTCATGTATAAATATATTCATATGCACCTCAGTCTGTGTGTGTCTGTGTTCGTAAACTAATCCCTCCCTAAATGACTGATAGCTCCGCCCTAAATGATTGATAGTCCCGGCCCATATGACCGATATCACTGCCCTAAATGGCTGATAGACCCGCCCTAAAGGACTGATAGCTCCTCCCTAAATAACTGATAGACCCGCCCTAAAGAACTGATAGCTCCGCCTTGAATGTCTGATAGTCCCGGGCTAAATGGCTGATAGATAGCTCCACTTTAAACAACTGATAGCCCAGCCCAAAATGACTGATAGTCTTGCCCTAAAAGACTGATAGCTCCGCCCTAAATGACTGATGGCTCCGCCCTAAATGACTGATAGCTCCGCCCTAAAGTACTCATGGTCCCACCCTAAAAGACTGATAGCTCAGCCCCAAAGGACTGATAGCATATTAAAATGCATGTTCCTGACCCTTTACAACAAAACCAGTAGTGTCCTTTTAAAAATGAGGTGTATACAATATATATATATATATATATATATATATATATATATATATACACATACATACATACATACATACATACATACATACATACATACATACATACATACATACATACATACATACATACATACATACATACATACATACATACATACATACATATATATATATATATACACACACATATACACACATACACATACATATACACACATATAAATGTGTGTGTGTGTGTGTGTGTGTGTGTGTGTGTGTGTGTGTGTGTGTGTGTGTGTGTGTGTGTGTGTGTGTGTGTGTGTATGTATGTATATTTTTTTTATTGTTAATGAATAAATGAACAGTTCATTAGAATTGGACATTATTTGTCTGTGATACTGCGATAAATATTGAGAATATCACATTTAAAGTGGTCTTAATGAAGCACCTTTCATTTATTTTCAAGCTCAAGAAGAAAATGTTAACAAAATATCTTCACAGAGCATAATCTTTACTAATGATTCTTGTCATACAATAAAAGTCAATCATTTTGACCCATGCAAAATATTTTTGGCCATTGCATTTGTTTACCCAAGACTGGATTTGTGATCCAGGCTCAGCTTTTAGTCTAGATTACTGTGCTCATTTCTGTTGCACTGCAAACACGTTTCCCACTTAAAGTGCCTTTACTGACAGGAGCTATTCATACCACCGCACACGTTCTCAACTAATCGACAATCAAATCATTACCCATCAAACTGACCTGTCAAACACAACCTTCACATGCACTTGAGGATTGACACGGTGATCATTTTGTATCCTGCTATGACGTAACATTATAAGTGAAAGCTGAAAGTCTAAAACCCCATCTTGCTTTTCTAAAATACAGAGCAGACGCAGCAGGATTCCTCAAATTGCTAGTTATTTCCGGTTAATTATGAGGCATTTTCACTTTTTTAAATGTCACATAAACGCATGGAATGAAGTGACGCACAATAATCAAACAGAAGTAAAATAACAAAAGCACATCATCGTCATTATTACAGCGGTGGCCTTCTCATTTCTTCAAATGTTTTTAAAGGACTCCAATTTTGTCCCTTAAACCTGATGTAAAATAATTCCTGTGTGTCTCCGCATGTGTCTGTGATGTTTCAGCTAAAAATACACATCAGGGTATTTATTAGACCCAGTTGAAAATGTCAATTTTGGGGTCAGAGTGAATTGTAGCTGGGTTTTTTTGTCCCTGCGCCTTTAAATGCAAATGAGCTGCTTCTCCCACACCTACGTTCATGGAATTTTGATTCAGTGGGTAAAGGGTAAAGTTTAGAAGTGATACAGCAGTGGATACATCATTCATTCATTCATTCATTCATTCGATCAGGGGTCGCCACACCGGAATAAACCACCAACTTATCCAGCATATGTTTTACACAGCGAATGCCCTTCCAGTGGCAACCCAGTACTGGGAAACACCCTTACACTCTTGCATTCACACACATGCACTACGCTTATTCAATTTACCTACAGTGTATGTGTTTGGACTGTGGGGGAAACCGGAGCACCCGGAGGAAACCCACGTGAACAAGAGGAGAACATGCAAACTCCACACAGAAATGCCAACTGACCCAGCTTGGGCTCGAATCAGTGACCTTCTTGCTGTGAGGCGATCGTGCTACCCACTGTGCCACTGTGACGCCAGTGGATATATCAATATAGGATCATTTTTGTGGCACTGTTAATCATATGTTTACATTTCTGTGAGGGTTGGGTTTATGGTTGGTGTAGGAGTTGACTTTAATAAAATACACAGTAATGGGTTATTTAAATAAATAATATATAACTCTCACTGGGGCTAAATTGGGAATTGATTAACTAAATTGGCTGTAGTGTATGAGTGTGTGTGAATGAGTGTGTATGGGGGTTTCCCAGCACTGGGTGGCAGCTGGAAGCTGCATAAAACAATATGCCAGAATAGTTGGCAGTTCATTCTGAAATAGAGACTAAGCCGAAGGAAGATGAATGAACTTTTGGCCACAGCTGTATCCCTTATAGCGACAACCAATAATCAGGGTCGAATATCAGGATAAACACAGCAAAAAGCAACTCAGAAATACCACAGTAAATAACACACACACACACACACACACACACACACACACACACACACACACACACACACGCACGCACAACAAACCAGATTTAACGTCCACAAACCAATACTCCTGTTATGTGATTGAAGCGTCCTCGTTTATAGTTGTGTACACTATGCAGATGTGCTGATTCCAATGGTTATGAATTATGTAGCTCAAAAGTATAATTCAAAGTGATCTTTTATAAGCACATTTTGGGGAGGAGCATGCGCAGATGTTTTAATAAGGCTTATTCACTGTTAGGGTTAGAACAATCTTAATATTATCCAATCAACACCAAACCCTAATAAATAACCAAGCATGTCTTACTATTATATTCTCTCGACTTTCAGCATGCCAGTTTCTTTGCAAATCCTGTCCCATATATTTATTTCCAATACATTTATTAGTTTTCCTGCATTACCACAGGTTACACAGTACATAACAATCAAGTAAACATAGGAAACATTTTACATACCAAAGCCCCTCCCACTACTATGAAGACATGTTAATAAGGACCTGTCAATCAATATCGGCGGGCAGGGGAAACTGCTCTCCATCACATTGCAGTGGTGGGTCTCAAAATCCCTGAGATTTAGATCTTATTTCAACATCCGGAAGTTAAACAAAACGAGACTAGTTGTGTTTCTATCACTCCAATATGACTGTGGACACACTATACTACACACACTTCTGTCCAAACAGCTCTCAAAAGTTGATTTCGCATCATAGCTGCCCTTTAAGCCCTCTTCAAGGACTACCAAAGTGACATTTGAGACACACCGCCTGTAGGTCCATGAGCATTAAACGCACTTAACCTTATCGGCTCGTAATGAATGTGAAAAAGCACGCAAACAGACACACAACTAATTCTCACTCCAGGGCCGAGTTGCAGTTATTAATGGATGACTCTGGGAAAGGTCTTCACCTGGATAACCCCCGAGACACCTTGAGGGATGCTGGGAAAAAAATCAAAACAACATAAGACTCTCCTCTATTTACGAGTCTTAAGTGACAGCCCTGTGTTTTCACAGATGAAATGCTCCAATAAGAAACGCTCCCGCAAAGAAAATATCCATATAATAGCCATCATTTATTTCCTGTTGAGAGGAGCAGGGTTGTAAGCCTTAAAATGAAATTGTTTTATATTGTATAACACTAGCTGTCCCTCAGGTACAAGTGAAATAAGAGGATGCCGTTTAATTCGGTGAAGAGGAACGGTATTATTAATGGTGCAAGCCAAAGACGTAAAATCTGACACCTTTACGAGACTGAATAGTCTACACATGCTGTAAATCACTCATTTACTATATAAACATATAGCAAACAGTAGCAGTTTTGAAGGAAGCCAATGAAATGATTGCTTCTTGACTAAATAATAGTGATGCTGCATTGGGTATTGTGAGAGATGTTTACAGATGTGTTTATTTTACATTTACATCACTTTAATGCGACACTTTTACATGACATTAATGTAGTCAAAAATGTAATAGTTGCAGTTTTATGATTGTTTAATGTAAAAATCCCTCACAGATCTCTCTTTTAAATTAATATTTAAGCTACAGGATGCTTTACAGTAATATATATGTCTGCATATATATATATATATTAGAATAGTCAGTGCCAAGACAAAACTGGCATTTATTAAATAACATATTAAATAACACTTTAATAAACATGGAAAAATTAAGAGAAACATACAAAAATATGCTAAATTTAGTTCATATTTTGTAGTTTTTAATGTTTTGTGTAATAATTGTATGTAAATGCATTCATTTTTATTCCTAATGTTTGGTGACCAAACTTTTATTATAATGGATATGAACTACAGCAGGGCACCACAGTGGTAGCACAATCGCCTCACAGCAAGAAGCTCGCTGGTTTCAGCCTCGGCTGGGTCAGTTGGCGTTTCTGTGTGGAGTTTGCATGTTCTCCCCGTGTTGGCGTGGGTTTCCTCCGGGTGCTCCGGTTTCCCCCACAGTCCAAACACATGCGCTATAGGGGAATTGGGCAAACTAAATTGTCCGAAGTGTATGTGTGTGTATAGACTCAACCCAGTGATGGGTTGCAGCTGGAAGGGCATCCACTGCGTAAAACATATGCTGGATAAATTGGAGGTTCACTCCGCTGTAGCAACCCCAGATTAATTAAAGGACTAAGCTGAAAAGAAAATGGATGAATAAACTAGAGCTGCATGGTTTTGGAAAAGATGGACATTGTAATATTGTCTTTTTCTGTGATTTATATTGTGATATGAATATAATTTCACAAGATAACTTTAGTAACTCTATTTGTTAAGAATTTATCGTTTTCCTTTGATTAGGATTTTGTAGGCGAGTTCATCTGCATAAAATATAACAAATTATTTAAAAAGCAAATTAAAGCACAGATGAAATCAATAGCACTATGATAGAAATTAAATAAACTGCACTATGGTTTTGATGGTGTATTGAGGTGCAGAAATTCAATAATAACGTCATACAATCTTCACTGTATGAATAAACACATTGATTCCTTATTAAAGTGTCAAACTTTATGATTGAAATCTTAGTCACAGGCCTTGAAAACACATAAAAAATCTTTCATAATATTATATTTGTCACGGATTGGTCAGGCTCTCACGATCCCCACTCACGAAGATCACCATCACCTGACTTCTAATGAGCACACAGCTGCATCACATTCACGAGCACCAGATAAAAGCACAGCACTCCAGTCGCTCATTGTCCGGGCTCGTCTCGACGAAAGCGGACAACTGAGCGACCACTCAGCGTAGTCATCCTCAGCTAAAACAAACGATTTACTTACCTGTTCTCTTTGTATTCCTCCTAGTCTTCCTGGTCCTCCCGAATCGTCCTGTCTTCCAGTCCTTCCAAGTCTGTGTCATCCTCTGTCAGCTGTATCTGGTGTGTGCTGTCCATCCTCGTGTATTCCTGTTACCCAGCCACGGAGGAAAAGACCCCAACATCATTCCTGATCCTCCTGGCTATCCTTCATGTGCTCCTTGTTGTCATTTAATAAACACCCTAACGTTTCCTTACCTCTGTCTCCTGTCCGCTTCATAACAGAAGCCCGGACCAATAACGACGACAACATGAGCACCCCCGATCACTTTCAAGAGCTGGTGGACCAGTTGAAGCGGATTCTACAGCCACCAGCTCCACTTTCCAACGCACCACCAGCACCGAGCACTTCCGCCTCCACAGTTTCTTCTTCGGCCCTTCCTTCCAGTCCCATGGCCCGACCAGCGCCCTACTCAGGCGGAGCGGGGGAGTGCAATGGTTTTCTGTTACAATGTTCCCTCATATTCGAAATGCAACCTTCTCTATATCCCACAGATAAGTCAAAGATCGCCTACATCGTATCACTACTCTCTGGACCTGCACTTAAATGGGCTGAGACGATCTGGAACCAAGCCGGGCCGGTCATGAATTCCATCACTACCTTCACGGAGTATTTCAAAGAGGTGTTTGGACGTTCTGATGGGGAAGTAGCCGCTGGAGAGCAGCTGTATCATCTAAAGCAAGGTACTCTATCTACACAGGAATATGCTCTCCGGTTTCGCACTCTAGCAGCTGCAAGTGGATGGAATGAGAGATCGTTGTTGACCACGTACCGGCTCGGCTTGGAACCCACTCTCCGAATCCAGCTGGCCACATTAGATGATACTATGGGTCTGGAGAGATTCATCCAACATTCTCTCCGATGTTCCGATCGTCTCCGTTCCTATCAACAGGACACCATCACCCCCTCGTCTGCACTCCTCCAATCGCCTGAGTCAACAGCCTCTCCAGAACCAGAACCCATGATAATAGAGTCTGGAAGACTGACATCAGCGGAACGACAGAGGAGGCTGACCCGGGGTCTGTGTCTATACTGCGGTGTCAGTGGACACACCCGTATGGAGTGTCCCCTTCGTCCCATTCGGACTTCAGTGAGTGTATTCAGTACGAATATTGAACAATGTAAACCACTTACTACCACCGTACAAATAACTACTGCCTCTATTTCTCTCCTTGTCACAGCCCTCATCGACTCCGGGTCAGCAGGGAACTTCATCTCCCAATCCCTCTGTCGTCAACTCCACCTACGTACTGAGGCGTCCTCGCATATATACCAGATACAACCGATAACCCAGTGCACTCGATCTTCGACCCGTATCCATCGACAATGCGAAGACATCCTTCTTCAAGTGGGGTTGTTACATCAAGAGAGGATTCAATTTCTGGTTCTGGAGGGTGCAAATATGGACATCATTCTAGGGCGCCCGTGGCTGGTGAAGCACGATCCCATCATCTCTTGGGGCACAGGAGAGATAAAGAAATGGGGATCTGGATGTACACCTACCTGTTTTCCAAATCTCCCTCTTCAAGGTCGGAACCCCATTTCTTTGTTTACAACATCGGTCGAGAGTCCTCCTGAGAAGCAGTCTATCCACATTCCTAAGGAGTACAGCTCCTTTCATGATGTCTTCTGCCCCAAGAGAGCTTCCCAGCTACCGCCGCATCGGCCATGGGACTGCGCGATCGACCTAGTTCCAGATGCCCAGTTGCCAAGAGGTAGGATCTACCCGCTCTCGCTTCCAGAGAATCAGGCAATGGAAGATTACATAAGGGAGGCTCTGAGTCAGGGGTACATACGTCACTCAAAATCACCAGCCGCCTCAAGCTTCTTCTTTGTGGCCAAGAAGGACGGAGGGCTGCGTCCATGCATCGACTACAGGGTCCTAAATAACGGTACAGTAAAATACCGATATCCCCTTCCTCTGGTACCAGCCGCTTTGGAACAGCTCCGAGAAGCTAAAGTCTTCACTAAATTGGACCTCCGCAGCGCGTATAATCTGATAAGAATACGTGAGGGGGACCAATGGAAGACAGCATTCGTGACCCCTACTGGCCACTATGAATATGAGGTCATGCCTTACGGTCTGGTCAACGCCCCCTCCGTATTCCAAAACTTCATTCATGAAGTCCTCCGGGAGTTTCTTCACCACTTTGTAATAGTGTACATAGATGACATCCTCATTTACTCCCGGAGTGAGGCCGAACATCGCCAACACGTTGCGGAGGTCCTACACACATTGAGAGAACATCACCTCTACCTCAAAGCGGAGAAATGCTCATTCCACCAGAAGTCGATTCATTTCTTGGGATACATCATTGACCAAACCGGTATACGTATGGATGGGAAGAAAATTGAGGCTGTTCTATCCTGGTCAGAACCCACTTCCATTAAGGAGCTCCAGAGGTTTCTTGGGTTTGCTAACTTTTATAGACGGTTTATCAAGGACTACAGCAGGATTACATCACCTCTCACTAATCTCCTCAAGGGTAAACCCAAAGGACTGGAGTGGACCAAAGAAGCAGCCGCAGCCTTCCGCCTTCTTAAGAAGGAGTTCACAAGGGCCCCACTCCTGACTCATCCTGACCCAAATCTTCCTTTCGTGGTGGAAGTGGACGCATCCACCACCGGCGTCGGGGCAGTATTATCCCAACATCATGATACACCGCCCCGACTGCATCCCTGTGCCTATTTCTCTCGGAAGTTGAGCCCGGCGGAGCAGAATTACAGCATAGGAGACAGGGAGCTTCTAGCAATCAAGCTAGCCTTGGAGGAGTGGCGTCACTGGTTGGAGGGAGCCAAACATCCGTTCCAGGTGATCACAGATCACAAAAACCTCCAATATATCAAAGAGGCCAAGAGACTATGTCCACGTCAAGCCAGATGGTCACTTTTCTTCTCACGTTTTGATTTCTCCATTTCCTATCGTCCAGGACCCAAGAATCTAAGAGCAGACGCTCTCTCTCGTTTACACGAGCATCACGATCATGAAGAACTCCCAACGAAGATTCTTCCCGAACACATCTCCATTTGTCCGATCACCTGGAACGCTCCTCCAGTCGTTGCCACTCCGGAAGCCCCTGCTCCGCCGGGATGCCCTCCTCATCGGCAGTTCATACCACCTGAACACCGGGTAGATCTGATCCACTCCTTACATACCTCGCTAGGCACTGGACATCCAGGGATCAACAATACTCTCCTCGCTAGTATCCCAACGATTCTGGTGGCCAAACATGGCAAGGGATGTGAGGCAATATGTTCAGGGCTGTAAGGACTGTGCCCAATCCAAGAGCCCACGTCATCTACCCGCTGGAAAGCTCCATCCCTTGCCGATTCCGAACCGTCCCTGGTCACACCTAGGAGTGGACTTTATCACTGACCTCCCTTCGTCAGAAGGTAATACCTGTATTCTAGTCATCGTAGATAGATTCTCAAAGTTTGTCAAACTAATCCCTCTGAAAGGTCTTCCCACAGCCTTTGAAACAGCCGACAATATCTTTAATCAAGTCTTCAGGTCATTTGGTATTCCAGAAGATATTGTGTCGGACAGAGGTCCACAGTTCATCTCACGTCTATGGAAAGCCTTCTTCAAGCTCCTAGGTGTGGCCGTCAGCCTCTCTTCTGGATATCATCCCCAAACCAACGGGCAGACAGAGAGGAAGATTCAGGAGGTGGGACGGTTCCTGAGGACCTTCTGCAGTGGTCACCAGAGCTCCTGGAGCCAGTATTTGGGCTGGGCAGAATATGCCCAAAATTCACTGCGGCAACCCTCCACCGGACTCACGCCATTCCAGTGCGTCCTGGGCTTCCAACCACCGCTCTTTCCCTGGGATGGCGAACCATCTGATGTCCCCGCAGTGGATCACTGGTTCCGGGAGAGCGAGAGAGTCTGGGACGAGGCTCATCAACATCTGCAGAGGGCAGTCCGTCGAAGCAAGGTAACCGCCGATAGAAGAAGGTCTGAAGAACCCAGATACACACCCGGACAAAAGGTGTGGCTATCCACCCGGGACATACGCATGCGACTGCCCTCTCGCAAGTTAAGTCCCCGATTTGTTGGTCCCTTCACCATCGTGGAACAGGTTAACCCCGTCACCTACAAACTACAATTACCCTCTCACTACCGTATTCACCCTACATTCCACGTATCACTCCTGAAACCCTATCACGATCCTGTTCTTCCCTCCACAGAGCCTGACCACGAAGAGGAACCCCCTCCTCCACTGCTCCTAGAAGAAGGAGCCGTCTACGCAGGGAAGGAGATCTTGCGTTCCCGACGTCGTGGTGGCCAGTTGGAGTACCTGGTGGACTGGGAAGGGTACGGCCCCGAAGAAAGGACATGGGTTCCCAGAGCTGATATTCTCGATCCTAGTCTCATGGTGGAGTTTCATGAGAGCCACCCTGAGTTCCCAGCGCCTAGAGGCAGAGGGAGACCACCACGGCGTCGGAGGTGTCGGCCCTCAGGAGCGGGCCCTGGGGAGGGGGGTACTGTCACGGATTGGTCAGGCTCTCACGATCCCCACTCACGAAGATCACCATCACCTGACTTCTAATGAGCACACAGCTGCATCACATTCACGAGCACCAGATAAAAGCACAGCACTCCAGTCGCTCATTGTCCGGGCTCGTCTCGACGAAAGCGGACAACTGAGCGACCACTCAGCGTAGTCATCCTCAGCTAAAACAAACGATTTACTTACCTGTTCTCTTTGTATTCCTCCTAGTCTTCCTGGTCCTCCCGAATCGTCCTGTCTTCCAGTCCTTCCAAGTCTGTGTCATCCTCTGTCAGCTGTATCTGGTGTGTGCTGTCCATCCTCGTGTATTCCTGTTACCCAGCCACGGAGGAAAAGACCCCAACATCATTCCTGATCCTCCTGGCTATCCTTCATGTGCTCCTTGTTGTCATTTAATAAACACCCTAACGTTTCCTTACCTCTGTCTCCTGTCCGCTTCATAACAATATTAAGGTTAAACTTTATAATCACATCATGTGCTCTGAACTGTTTCCTGGTTAATTATAATTCCAGCTTGACATTGCAGATCCTGCGATGTGTTTATTGCGGATTCGTTTATTGCGATATCGATGCTGAAATTAAATTTTGTGCAGCCCTAATATACACTATTTTTGTTTAAATGCATCAATTAATATTGCCTATATTCACTGAATAATCTGCCAGTGGGGCAAGTAAAACAATCTTGTTTTTCCTTTTGACAAAAGATAACTTTGCTTGTTTTAGGGAAAAATCTCACTTAATTTTGGCTCATTTCTTAAAACAAGGCATTATTTTTTGCATGTCTGGAAAATGTTTCTTGATTTAAGAATTTTTAGATATTTAGACTAGAAACAAGACAAAAACTCTCAGTAAGAAAAGCATTTTTGTAGTGTAGACATGTTTTTGCAAGACAACTAACATACAAAACATGATACACAATGATGCTCCAGTATTTAAACGCAAAGTACACTCACCGGCCACTTTATTAGGTACACCTCACTAGTACCGGGTCGGACCCCCTTTTGCCTTCAGAACCGCCTTAATCCTTCATGTCAGAGATTCAACAAGCTACTGGAAATATTCCTCAGAGATTTTGCTCCATATTGACATGATAGCATCATGCAGTTGCTGCAGATTTGTCGGCTGCACATCCATGATGCCAGTCTCCCGTTCCACCACATCCCAAAGGTGCTCTATTGGATTGAGCTCTGGTGACTGTGGAGGCCATTTGAGTACAGTGAACTCATTATCATGTTTAAGAAACCAGTCTGAGATGATTGGCGCTTTATGACATGGTGCGTTCTCCTGCTGGAAGTAGCCATCAGAAGATGGAGACACTGTGCTCATAAAGGGATGGACGTGGTCAGAACAATACTCAGGTAGGCTGTGGCGTTGACACCATGCTCAATTGGTACTAATGGACCCAAAGAGAATCTCCCCCACACCATTACACCACCACCACCAGCCTGAACCGCTGATACAAGGCAGGATGGATCCATGCTTTCATGTTGTTAACAGCAAATTCTGACCCGAGCATCCGAATGTGGCAGCAGAAATGGAGACTCATCAGACCAAACAACGTTTCTCCAATCTTCTTGTGTATATTGTCTTTTACTAACTACAGAAATATAGCGAACCAACATACAACTCCAGACGATGAACAGAAGTAATTGTTAAAGCTTAAATACTCAAGGATATTTAGTCTGCTTCCACTACACTCTTAAGTAATCTTGTGTTTTTAAGAAGAGCATTTTGATGTAAAAATAGAAGGAAAAACCACTTCATCAGTAAAAGACCGATCTGTTGCTTAGTTTCATGCCTAGTCAATCATCTTGTCACTTCCTCCACGTTTTTTACTTTAAATGACTGTAATTTCCTAACATATTGGAGATGAAGTAGCATGCTAATCTGTCATTTGTGGGTCTTTCATGCAGAGAAATCTCCTCACGTCTTCACATAATTATACCTTCAAATGTTACTCAGTCGCTTTAGCTCATTTTTCACATCAGAAATGACAGTCTCAAAACTACTTGTACTCAGTGAAGAGGAACGGTATTATTAATGGTGCAAGCTGAAGATGTAAAACCTGATACCTTTACAACACTGAATAGTCTACACATGCTGTAAATCACTCATTTACTATATAAACATATAGCAAACAGCAGCAGGTTTAAAGAAAGCCAATGAAATGGTTGTTTCTTGACTAAATTATAGTGATGCTGCATTGGGTATTGTGAGAGATGTTTACAGATGTGTTTATTTTACATTTACATCACTTTAATGCAGTCAAAAATGTAATAATTTTATGTAAACAGATTATTCATCCTCCCGTCACTTGTGCACATTATAAACGCAGGTTCTCATTTTAAACAAGTTGTTTGACAGTGCATCCATATTTAGGCTTCCTGGTTTTCATTTTGTCTAATCTATTTCATACACTGTAAAAACTTTGCTAAAAACATACACTGTAAAAGCTTTTCTAACTGTGCGTTCACAGCCCCGGCGGCGAGAGCGTCAAAATTTCACTACGTTGATCTTGTATTCAGAGGGGCTGTTGCAGCATATCAGTTACATTCCCGCATTAAAAAAACGTGTTTTCTACCATGAAAATGTTGTTGTGCTTTATCAAATTCATTTAACTACACTGAAAAAAAATATTCAAAGATGATTCATTGTATTTACTCAATGTTTTTACGTTAAGTGGTTGTAAACAATTTATTTGGGCTGAATTTAAACAAACAAATTAAGTTGAACGTTATTAAATTTAATTTGTTTGTTTAAATTCAACACAAATAAATTGTTTGCAACAGTTTTGCATGCAACACTTTGATCAAGTTGTTGCGTGTGCTGTGGTTTTGCTCCACTTATCCAATATGTCCTAATATCTGAAATATTCTGAAGCAGCAATGCTGTTTTGTACTGTAGATTCCTGCTTTTTTAAAAAAAACATTTAAAACATTAACGCACATCAGTAACTCGCAAGTAACTTTTTTATTCAAGTCCCTGTAAGAAAACATTGTAAATAACTGGAAATCCTGCGACCGCAATATCAAAACACTTGGGAACAACTGTTGTCAGAGCCAAAGTTCACAGGTCGGTGTTCTCTGGAATCCTCTCAAGCACTGGATCTCTACATTCTGATTGCTTTCTGCCGAACTGCATCATAGCTCATTACCATAAAGCTGACTTGGTTTCAACTTTCCTCACCGCCCACACCGGCACAGATGTGCCGCACGGCTCCTTGCCGCCGGCTCCCATTGAAAATGAATCACTTCCAGTTACTTTAACTTAGAGTTTACGTGTTGTTTCTAGTCCAAATATCTAAAAAGTCTTAAATCAAGAAGCATTTTCTAGAAAAGCAAAAAATAGTGTCTTGTTTTAAGAAATAATGAGTCAAAATTGCGTGAGTTTTACATTAAAACAAGCTGAATATTCTTATTTCAAAGTAAAAACTAGATAATTATACTTACCCCACTGGTGGATTATTATTTTGCTTGTTTTAAAGAAAAACTCAATTTTGACTTGTTTTTTCCTTATTATTATTCCTTACACAATTTTTAATTTGAATGAATTCTCTTTATTTATTTGTCTAAAAAATGCTTCTTGAGAAATGAAACAAGTACCCCAAATAACATCTTTCAGATTCACAAAAATGTAGACAGCGTCCTCTAGTAGATTGGTCATCTGAAACGTGCAACAAAACGTACCTGAAGCAACGTATTTTACAGTTTCCAACAGGGTTGTGATGATACTGAATTTCAGTACCAATCAGTACTGCAATTTAAAAACCATCCATTCCTCGCTAACATTTGAGCGCGTTCTTAAACAGTGCTGATTTGCCATTGTGTTCAGAAGCTCAACAGAAATGACTGTGATTGGCCGTGAAGGTCACCAGTTCATCGCTGAAACACTGATACAGGGACACTGAAGCTGTTTAAAGCTGCGAAGATCAGCTGGTCTGTTTATCAACTGATATACAAGCGATCCACTGATGAATCGACTGATCTTTGGGGCCTTATGATTATGATTATGATCGAAATGAATGCTAGATTAATTAAAGCCATTTATGTTTTTGTTGGATGTATAAATAATTATCATTCCAAAGCAGCTTTACAAAAGCATTACAAAAAGTTAGAAAAGTTCAGAAGTTGTGTATAAGGTCGACAGTATATTTTTAACTAGTCTTGAATGTTACACAGACTAGCATTAATGATGACTGAGAATCTACAATGTGATTTGGCTCAGAGCTGGGAGCATGTTCATGTAATCTGACAAGCACAATTGAAATGGACTATCAAAAATAATACAGCATGCACCTGACTTTAGCTGGGTAATATATTCAGATAAAAAGATTTTGAGGAACGTAAATCCTTGTCAATAAAACAGACAGGCCAGGATAAATCCAGTCACTCACTGAAGAAGATTATTTGGCTTCAGATCAGTGGCTGTACATGCTGCGCTAACCATGATATGACTTCAGTAAATGCCATTGTTATGCATGCTTTAACGATTTAAAACTATTTGTAGACTTTGAGAAAACAGATGAAGATGAGTTTACGTTTACATTTATTCTGTTAGCAAAAGCTTTCATCTACGGCAGCTTGTGTGGGGATATGAAGGGAGGATAAGATCATCACTGAGCAGAAGTTTGTGCACAGAGAAACAGCAAATTCTCAGTGACTTGCATCCTTTTCTACATCTGACAACCTGGTTCTCAAGTTGCAATAAATACAATAAATACAAATAAATGCAATAAATAGTGGCAAAGCACCTTTTTTCACGTAGCCAGACATTACACTGATGGCTGAAGGTTTGGAAACTTTGGATTACAAGTCAGCCAAGAGTATTTTACAAGCAGGGCCAGACAGTATATGCAGAGTTTTATTTTTATTGTTGTTTGTTGACATTTCAGTGCACACTTTTGTATCTTAAATACTAAACTGCTTTTCTTACTTAATTGTTTTTGTCTTATTTCAGGCTAAATACTGAAAAATTCCTAAATCAAGAAGCATTTAAAAACAAAATTGTCTTGCTTTTCAAAATAATCAGCCAAAATGAAGTGAGTTTTAAAACAAGCAAAATAATCAGCCAATGGGGAAGCAAAATAATCATATGTCAAAAGTGAAAACTAGATTATTTCTCTTACCCCAATGGCAGATTATTTAGCATGTTTTAAGGAGAAATTCACTTAATTGTGGCATATTATTACTTAAAACAAGGCAATATGTTTTGCTTGTCTAGAAAATGCTTCTTGATTTGAGAATATATAGACATTTGAACTTGAAACAAGACAAAACATCAGAGTAGGAAAAGCACTTTTCTTTGTAGAAAAGCAACCGAAGACTCTGTGCATCTTTAGATACATACCTGTACACCAAAAAAACAATCAAACAACGAAAAATAACCAAAGAATAAAGTGACTGAAATAAAGTGTAAATGAAAAGCATTTAATTATTAAAAAGACACAAGAGAGATTAAGCGGTTTAAGCAAAAAAACAACAACAACAAAAAAACACAGAATTTAAAAAAAAAAGCCAAACCTTTCATTCCCATGTAGACCTTCTTCTTCTGGTGTCAATGGCGTTGGCCCCAAGTAGACCATCGTCAATGCCAATGCTAACAGTGGTGGAACTGGGAGCCATTTTAATTTAAAGAGTCACATGATGATTGAGTAGATCACATGATTAAACTAGACCAAGCAACAACAACAACAGAAAAAAAACATGCAAAGAATAAATAAATAAATAAATAAATAAATAAATAAATAAATAAATAAATAAGTTAATAAATGAATAAATAAATAAATAAATAAATGATAAAATGAATAAATACATAAATAAAAAAGTTAATAAATAAATAAATAAATAAGTTAATAAATGAATAAATAAATAAATGATAAAATGAATAAATAAATAAATAAATAAATAAGTTAATAAATAAATAAATAAACAAGTTAATAAATGAATAAATAAATAAATAAATGAATAACTAAATAAATAAATGATAAATGAATAAATAAATAAATAAGTTAATAAATGAATGAATAAATAAATAAATAAATGAATAACTAAATAAATAAATGATAAAATGAATGAATAAATAAATAAATAAGTTAATGAATAAATGAATAAATAAATAAGTTAATAAATGAATAAATACATAAATAAATAAGTTAATAAACGAATAAATAAATAAATAAGTTAATAAACGAATAAATAAATAAATAAATAAATAAGTTAATAAATAAACAAATAAATAAATAAATAAGTTAATAAATGAATAAATAAATAAATGATAAAATGAATAAATAAATAAATAAATAAGTTAATAAATAAATAAATAAACAAGTTAATAAATGAATAAATGAATAAATAAATAAATAAATGAATAACTAAATAAATAAATGATAAAATGAATGAATAAATAAATAAGTTAATGAATAAATGAATAAATAAATAAGTTAATAAATGAATAAATAAATAAATAAATAAGTTAATAAACGAATAAATAAATAAATAAATAAGTTAATAAACGAATAAATAAATAAATAAATAAATAAATAAATAAATAAATATATAAATATATAAATGAATGAATGAATGAATGAATGAATGAATGAATGAATGAATGAATGAATGAATGAATGAATAAATAAATAAATAAATAAATAAATAAATAAATAAATAAATAAATAAATAAAGATTAAAACAATTGTGGACAACAATGTAAACTGCAAAAAAAATAAATAAATAAATAAATTTTATCTTGTTTCTAGTCTAAATATCTTAAAATTCTTAAGTCAAGAAGCATTTTCCAGACAAGCAAAACATATAGCGTTGTTTTCAGAAATAATGAGTCAAAATGAAGGAAGTTTTTCCTTAAAACAAGCAAAACTGCCAATTGTCAAGAATAATCAAGTTTTTCCTTTGGACATAATGTTAGTTTGCTTACCACATTAGCAGATTATTTAGCTTATTTAAAGAACAACTCTTATAATTCTGATATATTATTTCTGAAAATAAGACAAGATTATGTACTTGTCTAGAAAATGCTTCTTGATTTAGGAATCTTTAGATATTTGGACTAGCAACAACACAAAAACTCTGAGTAACAAAAGCTTTATTGCAGTGTGTTGCTGGCTCTGTGTGAACCCTGAAATAAAACCTCATATTGGCATTCCTGTTTAAGATGTGCCATATTTCATCTAATAATTTATTGTCATTCTTTGATTTTGGAGATGAAGTTTGTCCTTTCAGTGGTGGAAGGTTATCTAGATTAGATGAGATCTCCCCATGCTCACATGCCCATAAAAACACCAATGGAAACTATCGCTTTGCGCCAGGATGACTGATACTTTTTATATGACAATAAATGCTTGTCGAATAAAAACACAACACGTAAATACTTGCTTCTTATCTGTCAAACTTTAGCATCTGTCTGGAAAGACTGAAGCATGGATTAGGACAGGGAGATATTAGATGAGATCTGCTCTGTGTTTTATATTCTTTCTCTGACAGAAAGACTGTCAGAAAGCAGAACTATTAACACAAAACAATAATGCGTTAATTACTGTATTTAGCATATTATTGAGATTATTGTATAGGCTGTAGGGGGAATTTGGGTAATCTGGGACATTTGGAAATCTGGGACACCTAAGAGTTAGTGTGCTTAGGGAAGTATTAGAAAAGTCTAATATATTTTTCTAGTTGGGCATCACGGTGGCACAGTGGTTAGCACAATCGCCTCACAGCAAGAAGGTCGCTGGTTTGAGCCTCGGCTGAGTCTATTCTGTGTGGAGTTTACATGTTCTCCCCGTGTTGGCGTGGGTTTCCTCCGGGTGCTCCGGTTTCCCCAACAAGTCCAAGGACATGTGGTACAGGTGAATTGGGTGAGCTAAATTGTCCGTAGTGTATGTGTGTGAATGAGTGTTTCCCAGTGATGGGTTGCAGCTGGAAGGGCATCCACTGCGTAAAACATATGCTGGATAAGTTGGCAGTTCATTCCGCTGTGGCGACCACAGATTAATAAAGGGCATACCTGCCAACACTCCCTTTTTTCCAGGGAGTCTCCCGTATTTCAGACGGGACTAAGCTTTTTGGTTTAGTCCCCATGCGCACCGAACCCAACGCGCAACCATCTTCATACCTGCTCCCCAGTTTGCGGGCACCTTCACCCCCTCTCTTCACTTTGTGCGTACCCCCGGATAAAATCTCCCAGATTTTATGATCCGAATGTTGACATCAATCTTGTTTCATTTATTAAAGAAAGAAATGTATAAGCACTGTATGCTGGCGGACCATGGGTCACAAACTCTGTTCGCCCGCGCGAGTGTGTGTGTGTGATTATAAATAAAGCTGTATCATAAGAGATGTCATTAATTATGCCAGAGCAGATCGCATATTGAGATAACCTTGATTGGAAGCTTTTACAAACTCACATCGAGCAATTCAAGGACCAAACCGCACAGAGAGAAAACATTCAGAGAAATGCTGGAATATCAGTCAGATAAAACCTCACTATAACGTATCAAACCTTTGGGTTATTGCTTATGCAGTCATTTGTGGAGATTCAATTTTGTATGAGCAGAAAGTCTTACTAAAAATGATTAATTTAATGCATATTTAAAAATATACTAAAATATACTATTATTACTTGAATTTTTTGACTTGTTTCTAGTCCAAATATATAAAAATTATAACAAAAAAACAAACATATTTGTCAAAATTAAATAGGTTTTTCATTAAAACAAGCTGAATAATCTTATCAAAAGGAAAAACAAGATTATTTTGGTTACCAGCACAGATTATTTTGCTTGTTTTAAGGAAAAAATCACTTAGTTTTGGCATATTATTTCTGAAAACAAGACAATATCATGTCCTTGTCTAGCCTCCTGAGACCTGAAGGATTTTGTTTTTCATTTTTTCTTTTTTTGTTGTAATTTCCTTCATCCTTTGGGTTAAAAAAATTCCATAATTTAGAGTTTTTACATTTTGTATTTAATTTCAATTTTACAGCATGTCCACTGTAGTGCACCACAGGATCATTTTAGCTCAAAACGACCGCCACTCAGACAACAGAACTGTACAGGATATGGCTGTAAAGGGATAATAATCCAATATTAATGTAACAAAAACAAAACAAAAGCCATTTTTTCCTTTTGTATTGACATTCCTGAAACAGTTTAGTCTGAAAGAGAGCCGAACTCAAAAAAACAAAACAAAATAAAAAGACGTGATGTTAATTCAAAACAAATTGAACATAAAAGTGATTTAAAACTGATCGTCATTCTCTAATTGTCTCTAATTCTCTAATTGTCTGATTTTTAGAGTCTCCCTCAACTATCTTATAAAGAATCCTCTCTGCTTCAGTTCTGTCTCCTACAACATGCAGTCATTAATTACATTAAGATGGTCCTGGTGTCCACTATAGTAAACATTTAAAAAAGGATGATATTTTGAAACACAAACAAGTTAACAGCTTTGAAAGCTAAATTTATTGTTCCTGACACTTTAATAAACAAATAAATAAATATATATATATATACATACATGTAAGAATAACAATAATAAGAAGAATAAAAACATTTAAAAAGCAAAATTTTACATACCTCTCTCCTTCTCGTTTTTTTTGTATGTCAGCCATTTTGGATGCAGTGTAAGAAGTGGTTCCTATAGCATGCCAGCCAATCAAATGACATATCACTAGAAAGCTCAGGATCTCTTCTGAACAGTACAACAGGACTTCACAGAGTAGCTCAAGAAATTCAAAGAAAATTCATGAAAACGCAATGTCCACTACAGAGGACACAAGTCAAAGGGCAGGGTCTCAGGAGGCAAGAAAAGGCTTCTTGATTTAGGAATTTTCTGATATTTGGACTAGAAAATAAACTAAAACTCAAAGAAAAGCATTTTTTTTGCAGTGTGGAGAGGTTTAGGCCAATAAAACTATGTAGTAACTTTTGCTAACATTGGGACTTCATTGTTTGTTTCATTCATAAAAACAACATTACAATTCATATTTATTCAGATCATCTAACATTTATTTAGGCATGCACGGCAGTTCTGTCAGATCCTGATACAAATTCAGCTTCCAGCCCACCACTGATGAAAGCCTTTACACATCAAAGTTGCAATTTTCCATGTGACACAAGCATTTCTGATGCTTTAATTTAGCTGATTGTTGAGATCATTTCATGTCTGTCAGTGCTTACACACAAAATTGCCATCATCATTCTGCATCAAATCAATTTTTTTCCTGTATGGAAATCCTTGGAGCTGGGTTTGAAGTTGTTACCGTGGCAACATGCTTGTGGAAATGTGTATGTGCAAAGAAGAGGAAACCCTTGATTTTTTAGATGGAGATTAAATGCAAGCATCACTTCATTTTGATTCTGATTATAAGTGGAGTGTGACTGCAGTGTGTTTGGCATGGATAGGTCAATCTCTGATGGTGCTTTTACACCTGCCTAAATTAGTTCGGCTGAATCACATTTGAGTTTGTTTTCCCTTTTGATGCAATCACAATCAAATACACTGCAAAAATGTTTTTTTAGTAAGAGTTTTACTTAAAACGCATGGCATTATTTTGGCATATTTTGGCATTATTTTATGTTGTTTCAATGTGAATTGTACTGCAATATAAAACAAACAACTATAAACAAACAAACAAGCAAACATGCACACAAACAAACAAAACAAGCAATCAAGCACTCATGCAAACAAACCAACATGCTAACAAACAAACAAACAAACAATCATGCAAGCAACCAAAAACAAACATAAAAACAAGCAAGAAAACAAGCAAACAAACA
This sequence comes from Danio aesculapii, assembly GCF_903798145.1. NCBI lineage: Eukaryota > Metazoa > Chordata > Actinopteri > Cypriniformes > Danionidae > Danio > Danio aesculapii. The sequence continues at coordinate 52,833,596 of NC_079447.1, forward strand.
AACATACATGAAAACAAACAAACATGCAAGCAAACTAACAATCATACAATAAGCAAGTAAACAAACAAGCAAACATACAAACAAGCAAGAAAACAAACAAGCAAACAAACAAACATACAAACAAGCAAGAAAACAAGCAAACAAACAAACAAACATACAAAAAGCAAGAAAACAAACAAACAAACATACAAACAAAGCAAACAAACAAACAACAAGCATGCAAACAAGCATGCAAACAAACAAACATGCAAACAAAAACTTAAAACAACCAAGAAAACAAACATGCAAACAAATAAACAAACAAACAAGCAATCAAACAAACATGCAAACAATCAAGCAAACAAACAAGCAAACAAATACAAAACAAGCAAGAAAACAGACATGTAAGCAAACAAACACACAAACAAACAAATAAACAAACAAACAATCAATCAAACAAACATACAAGCAAACAAAAATACAAACAAACATGCAAACAAACATACAAGCAAACAAACACACAAACAAACAAACAAACAAACACACAAGCAAACAAACATACATACAAACAAAAAACAAACATACAAACAAACATGCAAGCAAACAAACACAAACAAACAAACAAACAAACAAACAAACAAACAAACAAACAAACAATCATGCATAAAAGCAAGCAAGCAAACAAACATGCAAACAAAAACATAAAACAAGCAAGAAAACAAACATGCAAACAAACAAACAAACAAACAATCAAACAAACAAACAATCAAACAAACATGCAAACAATCATAAAACAAGCAAGAAAACAGACATGCAAGCAAACAAACGTACAAACAAACAAACAAACAAACAAACATGCAAGCAAACAAACAAACAAACAAACAAACAAACAAACAAACATGCAAGCAAACAAACATACAAACAAACAAACAAACAAACATGCAAACAAACATGCAAGCAAACAAACATACAAACAAACAAACAAACATGCATGCAAACAAACATACATTCAAACAAACAAACAAGCATACAAACAAATAAATAAACAAACACCAATAAAAAAGAATGAAAGACTGCTCATCATTACCCTTACACCTTTACATTGGTGTGCGATTTGCAGAGAGCCATGCCAGTACAGTGCTTGTGTTTTGAGAATATATTGCCACACTTTAAAGCATCACTTTCACTGACACATTTAACTATTAACAATTTAAAGATTACCATATATTATGTTCATATAGCATTATTAATCAATAGTTTAGCTCTTCATGAGTTATACATTATCTCTTGATTATCTATGCATTAGTTAAGGATTAATAAATGAACATTAGTGCACTCGCATTATAAAGCGTTACCAATAAATCTAATGCCATGTTAAAATGATGAACTATAAACTGAGAACAACTGGTTTGCATGACTGTTAGTTAAAGTATTGCAGCTCAGTCGTTGATAACTCACAATAAACAGGTTAATTTTGATATTCATTGTGTTGCCATGCTTCCAATGTTGTCATCTAGTAGTTATGCTTATTGCTTTTCTGTTGTGTGCAATGAATAGCGATTGCATTACATTGCTTCTTGAATGGCAATGGGACATAGTTGTGTTCAGAATGTAAGGATGGACGCATGTTAAAAAAAAGACACAAACAAGACAAAGTACTATAAAGTATACAATTATTTTGTATACCGCAGTTCACATAGTCTTGGAGGAATTTAATAAGAAATGTTCTGTCTCATATCGAGAGGCTTTTACTGCAGACCTTGGTGTTGTGGATGTTACAGCTAATATGAGCAGAGGACACATAATGATAATAATAATAGAGCTCTTGAAGAAACAACACAAGAACATTGCACTACACTAAATGCTTTTCTTACTTAGAGGTTTTGTCTTGTTTCTAGTCCAAATATCTACAAATTATTAATCAATACGCATTTTTAGACAAGCAATAATTATAGTCTTGTTTTAAGAAAATAATACGACAAAAATTAAGTGGGTTTTTCCTTGGATAAGAGAAATAATCTAGTTTTTTTATTAGATTTAAGATTATTTTGCTTACAACATTGGCAGATTCTTTTGCTTGTTTTAAGGAAAAACATTTGGCAAATTTTCGGATATTTTTTTCTTAAAACAAGACAGTATTTTTGCTTGTCTAGAAAATGCTTCTTGATTTAAAAGTTTTTAGATATTTGGACTAGAAACAAGATAAGAACTCTAAATAATACATATAAGCTTATGTTTGCAATGCGGAAACAGTTTCACAAGTGTATTTTATTTCCCTGATTGTATTTTTTTTCCCTGTAAAACCATAATATCTTGCTATTGCTGGTTGGTAACAGGTGGCAGAGAGTTTAATATGTATGTATGACATTAGCAAATGTTCCTGATTACTGTGATGTTGGTACATTTGCCATTTTGAAAAGGTCAATATCCGCCCATAAACAACAATAAATCAACAGACAGTCTGCATTGAGCGCCAATAATCTTTGCAGATGATTTTCATATACATCGTTTGGCACATCCGGCTCAGTCATTTGTGTATTGATATTATAAAAAAGCTCTTATAAATAATTCTGGCAATCAAAACACCATGTACGCTTGTTTTAGTCTTAAAATAGTCCTTCTCCATGCATTTGAAGTCACGTCTTCTGTTTTGTATATCGTGCATAATGTTGAGCAGGTGGCATGGTGGCTCAGTGGTTAGCACTGTGGCCTCACAGCAAGAAGGTGCTTAGGAACTGTGTTGTTCAAACAGCTCCATTACTGATTCTCTGCAACATTATTCTGTAGTTTTTACCTCAGAATCAATAAATCAAAGTTAATACAATTAATGTTCACCACAACACAGAATAACCATCCAAATATGATTAGATCATTTATAAGGGATCTATAAAGCATAAACACTCCTCACTTTAGATTAGGTCATTGTCACGGTTGATGGGTTTGTGTGTTCTTTCTGTATGTTATGTGTCATGCCTTGTGTGTTGTCGTGTGCGAGGGTGTGTTATTTGTTTACCTTTGGTGTGGACGGCGTGCTTTCTATCAGCTGACTCGTCAGCTGACTTGATCATCCTCCAGCTGATCCTTGTTTGCTGACTATATATTTCAGCCTGTGGTATCTGCTGGTTATCAGTCCGTTGTTTGTCCTTGTCTATTGTTCCCCAGATTCCTTTGATGTTCGTTGAAATCTTCGTGGTTTCCTGTAGTATCCTTTGAGACTTTTTCCCTTTGTTCTTCATTAAAAACTTGCATTTGGATCCTTTGTCTAAGAGTCGTGACAGTCACAAAACTGGATGAGTTGAGAATAAGGCATTTATTAACTTACAAATTAACTATTAGTATATGCCTAAATAATAAGAGTTATAAATGTTAATTTGAATAGTTTATTAATTATTAACTAACTCATTCTGACTGATCTTAAAAAAACGCCAACTACTCTTAAATATCTGGTTTGTAAATAATGCAATACTTAATTTAGTAATAAAAAATAAATCATTTACAGTGTATGAAAATACATATATGAAGCACACTATAAATGTGCTTAGATTAGATTAGATTAGATTAGATTCAACTTTATTGTCATTACACATGTACAAGTACAAGGCAACGAAATGCAAGTCAAATGTTTATCAAGTCAAGAGTAGAGCATTTGCTTCTGCAGTTATAAACTGCTTACTAACGTTTAATTAGTAGATTGGTTTATGTAGAGATAATGCTTAACAGATAGTCAATTCACTATTTGCTAATGCTTAATAGATGATTCATAGTGTGTAGTTATTATAGAGTGTTACCCAAAACGCTTCTTGTTTTAAGAGCTTTTAGATGTTTGGACTAGAAACAATAAAAAAATCTAAGTACACTTTTTTTTGCAGTGAACTGAGAGAAGTTCATGTATGCATTCATTCATTTTTCAGACACTTTAATCCAGACATTACAGAAACACTCTTATATAATTGATCAGCATGTAGACTCGGCACGTCTGTCTCGACCCATTGAGTTTATTTTAAAAAGACTGTTGAGAAAAGGATAAGTAAAAGCTGACAGGAGAGTGCCTGTCTGATTTCACGGCTGCCAGTGTTTTCTGACAAGTGTGAATGTACTTGAGACGAGACGCTTTGAAACTCATGCAGACCATCTGTGCAGTACAAACAACATACAGTGAATACATATTACATGAGAAATGCTTTTAGCTAAGCAGCAGCGGACTTCTGCAGTCCCAGTGTCTGCTTGTGACTGTCTTGAACTTTAAAGGACAGTTTAAAAATAATAATAACAATAATAAATAAATAAAACAAAGATAATAAAACAAACAAAGTAAACAAATAAACAAGCATGCAAACAAGCAAGCAAACAAACAAACAAACATACAAACAAAAACATAAAACAAGCAAGAAAACAGACATGCAAGCAAACAAACACACAAACAAACAAACATACAAGCAAACAAAAATACAAACAAATGTGCAAACAGACATTCAAGCAAACAAACATACAAACAAACAAACAAACATGCAAGCAAACAAACATGCAAGCAAACAAACATACAAACAAACAAACATACAAGCAAACAAACAAACAAACATGCAAACAAACATGCAAGCAAACAAACATACAAACAAACAAACATACAAACAAACAAACAAACAAACAAACATGCAAACAAACATGCAAGCAAACAAACATTCAAGCAAACAAACATACAAACAAACAAACAAACATGCAAACAAACATACAAACAAACAAACATGCAAACAAACATGCAAACAAACATACAAACAAACAAACATACAAACAAACAAACAAACAAACAAACAAACAAACAAACATGCAAACAAACATACAAACAAACAACCATGCAAACAAACATGCAAGCAAACAAACATACAAACAAACAAACATGAAAACAAGCAAACATGCAAACAAACAAACAAACAAACAAGCAATCAAACAAACTTGCAAACAATCAAGCAAACAAACAAGCAAACAAACATAAAACAAGCAAGAAAACAGTTAAAAAAAATAAAAAAATTAAAAATAAATAAAAAAAAAATAAAAACAAAAATAAATAAATAAATAAATAAAAGTTTGTTATCATTTATTCACCGTGTACTTGTTTCCAACCTGCTTGAGTCTTATGTTAAACACTAAAAATGCTGGGTTCCACACAGTTCTTTCCTGATGATCTCTAATTGAGGGGTCGTCACAGCGGAATGAACCGCCAACTATTCCAGCATATGTTTTGCACAGCGGATGTCCTTCCAGCTGCAACCCAGTACTTGGAAACACCCATACACACTCATTTACAAACACAGTCATACACTACAGCCAATTTAGTTCATCAATTCCCCTATAGCGCATGTGTTTGGACTGTGGGAGAAACCGGAGCACCCGGAGGAAAGCCACGCCAACACGGGCAGAACATGCAAACTCCACACAGAAACTGGCCCAGCCGGGACTCAAACCAGCAACCTTCTTGCTGTGAGGCCACAGTGCTAACCACTGAGCCACCGTGCCACCTCTAACTTTGTGGTTTGAACAAGTGATTTTTTGTAAACAAATTTCAGGAGGAGCACGCGCAGAAGTTTTAGTATCAAATTCATCATTGACAATTATTCTATTATCCAATCAGTTCTTGACCAAACCCCTATATATACCAAAGCTGTCTTACCTGCAGCATCTCACGACTTTAGCATCCCTCCACCACCCTGTCACCTCACCACTTAAGCATTACAATCCCGGGTGGAGCGTTCTGGGGCCGGGCTAGATACTTCGCTCGAATCCCAATTCCTGATAAGGTGAATAACACGAGTTGGGGTGTCTTCCTCGAGCTCAGAGCCCTCTCAACGGACAGCACACCAAATACACTTTATTCTGAAACTAATGCAAGTGTGAACTCGTGAAACAACATATTTTTGAACGCATGCATGTGGTATTCATTTCCACATTTGTTTCTGTATTTTTGGTGCCACATTTACTTAGAGTATTTTGATATATACTTTAATAAACTGTATTACAGAGCAATAAGATGTTTTTTGTAGTTCTTGATCTAAAACTACATGCTGAACGCTGTGAGTTACATCATACACCCGGCGCAATAGGGCGCAAGACGTGTTTGCCCCTATGTGTTGCTTTTTTCAGACCAGCACAACCTTAATTTTCCTGTTTTCAGCCAAGTTGTTTAAGTAGCAAATCCATTTGTGCCACTTTATGGAGGTGTGTTAAGGTGGATTGTTTTGAGGAACTAAAATAGACTGCAAATATAAAACCCACTGCCTCCATGCCTTCATCTCAGGGGGCTTTTTTCAATGTATTCATGACAACTTTCTTTTGTATAATGTTATCATTATCAGCAGTATTATTTATTATCTGCATATTTATATTTGTTTTATTAAAAACAAGCTTAGATTTGTCCACCTGTCGGGTTTTGGACCATATGGGGCATCAGAACAGGACGTGTGTTTGGATATAACTCAATGTTTTGTCCACACTTCATTATTATTGTTCATTTATTCCTCTGCTGGAGATTAGAACTGAATTTAGAAATAGTTTTGACACAAATCTTTGTGCTTAACAAAGAAAATTAAACATGTGGGCTAATGGATGTGTTCAGTGGAGGGAGTACAACAGCATTTCCTTATCCATGAAAGAGAGAAAGTGAAAGTAACGAGGCTGAATGGAAGAGGCTCGTTCTTTATCCTCGCTCTGCAGATGCTCAGTTTAACTCTGTTTTCTCTTTTGAGAATTTACACTTATAAAGTCCGCCATCTAAATACCAAATGCTCTATGGCGCAGCACAACTGACTCTTAAAGGGAATAGGAGGCGAGACTCTGACTGGTTTATTCTCAAAAACACACCCAGAACTCATTAAGAGAATAAGCACAACCCTGTTAGACCATGCGCCGAGGCGCAGAGCGCATTTTCCCATCCTTAAAATAGCAAAAGTGGATACGAACACGCCCTTAATGCTTTTGCGCTCTGAGCTTCAGACTTTGCGCCTAGATCAGGGCTGGGCAAACTCGGTCCTGGAGGGCTGGTGTCCTGCACAGTTTAGCTCCAACTCTAATCAAACACACCTCAACAAGCTAATCAGTGTCTTCAAGATCACTAGAAATCTAAAAGCAGGTGTGTTTGATTAGAGTTGAAACTAAACTGTGCAGGACACCAGCCTTCCAGGACCGAGTTTGCCCACCCCTGGCCGTAAAAATAGAGGCCTTGGAGTTTTGAGTAAATTCTGAGTAAGTTTTCATTAATTTTCAAACTTTATTCATAGGATTTTCCACAAATCAGTCATTTTTAGAATATTATTGTACATTTTTGCATGTAGAGAGTGAAGGAAAGTAAACAAGGATCTAAAACGATTGTGGTAGAAGTCTTTATTTTTGTCAGTACTGTCCCTTTAAAGAGCAGACAGTAGGTGATTCAGAAAAACACTTCAATCAAAGCAATCTGTAATCACCCAGTGAGTAATGAGTATTAATTATCTTCACTGCTGTGAAAAAATAATATTACACTAATTTGCTTCACACTTGTCCTTTGCTGGTCACACTGGTTTTATGCCCTGTCCATATGAATACGAGGATTTTCTATGACAGTAGGATTCATTTCAAGATTCAGTTTTGTATTTTTTATTTCACATTTACTTACAATATTATAGTGTATAGTGTATCGTTATTCTCTATTACAGTTGAATTAGATGTCTTGTCAAATACATTCTCAATACAAAAGTAAATAAAATACTTGTGGTGGCGAAGTGGGTAGCACGATCGCCTCACAGCAAGAAGGTTGCTGGTTCGAGCCTCGGCTGAGTCAGTTGGCATTTCTGTGTGGAGTTTGCATGTTCTCCCCGTGTTCGCATGGGTTTCCTTCAGGTGCTTCGGTTTCTCCACCGAAGTCCAAACACGAAAAGTAAGCCAAATTGTGTGTAGTGTATGTGTGTGAATGAGTGTGTATGGGTGTTTCCCAGTGATAGGTTGCAGCGTAAAACACATGCTGGAATAGTTGGCGTAATTAGTACTTCATTCCGCTGTGGTGACCCCTGATTAATAAAGGGACTAAGCTGAGAAGAAAATAAAAGAATTAATGAATGTCTTTTAAGAGTTCACATGCTGTCCTGGGAGAACTCCAGAACTCCCCTGATTGCTATGGGCAAATATGCTACTGACTAAAAGCTGACTAAGACATATAAACTCTGCATAGAAATGTCAACTGGCCTGGTAAGGACTTGAACCAGTGACATTCTTGCTATGAGGCAACAGTGCTAACCACTGGGCCACCGTGCCGCCCTATCGAGGAGGAAGAGAGGAGGAGTAGGGGTGGAAGGGGGATTCTTCAAGATGAAGATAACCGAGCTAAGAAACTCTGGTTATTTATGGTGAGCTGGAATCCATCCATCCATCCATCCATCCATCCATCCATCCATCCATCCATCTATCTATCTATCCATCCATCTATCTATCTATCCATCCATCCGTCCATCCATCCATCCTCCCGTCCATCCGTCCATCCTCCCATCCATCCATCCATCCATCCATCCATCCATCCATCCATCCATCCATCCATCCATCCATCCATCCATCCATCTATGGTTCTTTCTATCTATCTATCTATCTATCTATCTATCTATCTATCTATCTATCTATCTATCTATCTATCTATCTATCTATCTATCTATCTATCTATCTATCTATCCATCCATCCATCCATCCATCCATCCATCCATCCATCCATCCATCCATTCATCCAAAATGATTATTATTATTTATTATTATCAGTTTTTTGTTTTCATTTATTTGGTAAATAATTAGTTAATATATTTGATATTATTGTTAATGATTTGCTTTTCCAGCACATTTGGACTATATCCTGGTGGTTTGTACATTATTTGTAAAACTTGCCTCTGGTTATATTTCTGGAAGCACATTGTACATTCATCCTGATAACTTTAAATTAATGTCAAAAATAAATAAATACATAAATAAATAAATAAATAAATAAATAATTACTTTGAAGGCTTTAAAGGCATTAATTTTTCTCTCTTTTTTTGATAGACATTAACATTCTTACTTTCCAAACATGAGCAAGAAAATCAGATTTATTAAATACCCCCATGTACATTCATATCGATTACTGCAGTGAAAATAAAATAAATGAGTTCAGTTAATGAAGCTATTTTGTCTGCTTGTCTGTCACTCTTCTGACCCGAGTGAGGAGATACTTAAACCTGTCATTTAAAGCAAAGTAAAGCCAATTTGTGCAAATGTTCACTAGTTGACTTTCAAGTCATTGTGTCATCACGTGCCATTACCTAAGACATTACTGTAGGCATTAACCAAGAAGTGCATTACATAAAATAATATCATTATTTTTCATCTCAGTCTCTTTTAATAAGCTCCATAACCACTCCATTCAGTGAAATGCAATCAATGCAGCATGTTTGCACATTTTCATCATTGTCCATTAACCAGAGCTTGTGCACATTAAACTTTTATTACCACCAAGTAAATAAAGCGGAAAGAAGCCAGACGTTGCATAATGTTACAAAACCTTTTACGCATAATGTTTTTAAACACCGTACAGTGAGGAAAAGCACATTATGCATGTCACTGAAATGCCACAGTTTTAAAATTTGCTGTTTTTTTTACTTCTGTTTCTGCACTTTTGCATTAAATGGACATATTAGCATTTAAAAGCTACTTTGCATTCCAGGCACACTCACAGTCTACAAACAGCTCAGCTCTGAACACTCATTTCCCCAAACCTGGACCTTTAATATGACAGATAACATGAACAAATACACACAAATCACCACTCATCAAGTGCCAGATTCGTGCTACAGCGAGTGCGTGATTAAATTTGAGCAATGCATGAAAAGTTGACAAGTATTTGTGTAATTATTCACTTTAAGAAATTGTGTTTAATTCCATATATAATGGGAAGTGGGGCAGCACAGTGGTCCAAACACGTGTGCTATAAGTGAATTGAATAAACTAAACTGGCTGTAATAAATTAGTTTTGTGTGTGAATGAGTGTGTTTGGGTGTTTCACAGTACTGGATTGAGACTGGAAGGGTATCCATTGTGTAAAACTTATGCCGGAGTAGTTGGCAGATCATTCCGATGTGGTGACCCCTGATAAATAAGGGACTAAGACGAAGGAAAATGAATGAATGAATCATGCAAAAAAAAATATATATATATGTATAATAATAATAATAATAATATATTCCCAGAGATGGGTTGCAGCTGGAAGGGCATTCGCTGCGTAAAACATATGCTGGATAAGTTGGTGGTTCATTCCACTGTGGCGACCCCGGATTAATAAAGGGGCTAAGCCGAAAAAAACAAATGAATGAAAAATAATAATAATAATTAGTAGTAGTAATTTTATGAATTTTACGCAATCACAAAGTATTATACTGATAATATTAATAATAATTTAAAATGTAATAATTATTATATGATGATTGTAAACAGTATTGTTTGTAATGTCATCATTTGTTCACCGTCACTTCTATTTTAGTTTCCCCTTTCACATAACATGAGTTTTGCTGCTTGTTCAAACTACTCAAATAAAATGAGCTGAATTAACACAGTTCTTGAGGTTTTTTTTCCAACAGCTTTTTTTTTCAACTTAATTGTTTTATGTTCAATCAACTTAAATATGTAAAAACAATTAAGTTAACTTAATCTATTTGTGTTGGGACAACATGAACTATTTGCGTGGAATCCTCCATTGAACATTCACTTTTTTTTCTGAAATGTGCAGCATGTAAATTTGACACCCAGTGGTTGAACTTGGTATTGCATTCCTGGATTAAGACACACGCAGATGCAGGATGCCAGATTGATGACACCAACAGGAGCATGCCTGACTATCGAGCCTAAAGGCTGATTTAAAGCTAATTTCAATTGTGTTCTAAATAAAAGCAACGGCACAAGTATTTTCTATATTAAAGAAGTTTTTGTCCTAACCAACACCTGAAATTTATGTTTTATATTTATTTATTTATTTATTTATTTATTTATTTATTTATTATTTATTTATTTATTTATTTATTTATTTATTTATTTATTTATTTATTATTTATTATTTATTTTTCTTGCAGCTCAACAACAGACAACTGACAATGATCACCTCAGGTACACCTCGTGTGCTTTCTTCAGTGGTAAATGCTAATAATGTGAGTTCAAATGCCATTTTACATGACATTTAAAGCAGCAGCAGATCTTGAAAATAAAATAAACCATTTGAGATGAAACCTTAGAACTGTGACTCAAAACCAACACATATCAGTGATTCAGCATCTACATTTAATAGTGTTAAAGAGATTTAATATGTATTAATGAGATTATTAACCTTAGCATTTCTCTGGAGTGCAGTGAGTGCACTATTCTGTGCTTCTGTTTTTACATTTCTGTTGCGTTTCGTCTGGTGCAAATAGCCAAATTTCTCATCACTGCAAATATCATCACATCGCGTGTTGTTAGGACCCGCGGTTACAATCTAACCTGCTCACCTAATGTTTACATTTGTAAAAATATATGTTTGTAATTATTTGCTAATTAAAAACCACCTGGAACTCTGCATCTTATTTTGGAGTCTGCTACTGTCCACCGGAGGTCACAGACACATGCTTTCAGAGTCTTCCTGACTGAATGAATGAAATACACTGTTTTCCACCAAGGCAACCCGGGTGCTGAGATATAATTGGCTTAACTAGCATTGGATAGGTTAAAGGGACCAAAACAAATACAGACGGCACAGAAAACACGTTTTCAAAGCAGAATATCTGACTTCAGCATTGTTTTTCAGATAAACAAGAATGTTCACTGAGCATGTTTCTGAAATATCTGCAAACATATCATGGTGTATTTATAATTTAGAAGAGTTAAAAACTGACGTACAGCCGCTTTAAAAACAAATCTTGTAGAGTAAGACAACAGATCAAGCAATGCCATCATTACACTGTGATGAGGTTGCTGGATCAATATGATTAAAATCTTCATATCACCATTTCTCATCCATCTGTGTGTGTTTTTAATGAGAGCATATAATGCTGTTCATTTCTGTCCTGCAAGTGTGGCTCTACAGAAAGCCCATGCTCAGTGTAAAAGCTGCCAACAATGATCCAGACAGACAGAGAGCGTTGAATGCCCACATCTGTCAGATAAAATACACTCAGCCTCGCAAAACGGCCAGAAGAAATGAAGCTGGCTGACACTTCAGGAGACACAGGCGAGAAATATCACTGACACCAATCAGGCTGGAGATGAGCACAATCACACAAGTCTGATCTACAGTCTGCAATCTGAACCAACACACTCGAGTCGTATCGCTTTAGATCTGTTCTTGATTTGCAGTGTACACGGGGAGAAACTCTCGGAGAAATCGCGCCACAAGTTAAGTAGATTTGATCGCACACATCAGCTCATTTACTCACGCAATTGACCATACTGTGAAAAAAAAGTCAACTTTGAACCGACTTTAAAAAGTCGTTTGAATCATTATTTCATTTTCCTTCGGCTTAGTCCCTTATTTATCAGGGGTCGCCACAGCAGAATGAACCGCCAACTATTCCGGCATATGTTTTACGCAGCAGATGCCCTTCCAGCTGCAACCCAGTACTGGGAAACACCCATACACACACACTCAGGCCCTGTTTACACTAATGCGGTTATGCCGGAGTTTTCGAGCGCCGAAAATGAAGTGTTTTGGAAACGGTGATCAGGCCGTTTTGGTTTTAAATCGATGCTGCTCGTGTCAGTGTGGATGGGGATGCAGACATTCACCTGACTGGGGCTTTTTCTCAATATTCACTCTTGCATCCTTCCCCTAAGTTCAGACTTCACAAGTTTGACATGGAAAACAAACTCCAGAGGACAAGTCAGGTGAATCTTCAAAGGGAACAGTGTACTCTATAACCTCATTCACATCACCCAGGGTATGCTGTTTCACTATCTTTACAATAAAATAAAACATGATATAAGGAACTGCCTATTTTCATTTTGATATTAACACCATAACAGACACTAAAATGTTGAAGCGTCGTGTAGCTACATGTTTATACGATCGTCATCTTCACTGTATATAACAAAACTGAGCCTATACATAGGCAAGAGATCAGTCAAATGTGCAGAATCAGTGTACGTGGTTACATAAATTAATAAATTAACTTATCTTTGCTCAGCCAAAACATAGAGAACAAGTAACAGATTCAAAACACCAAAGAGTCGTTAGATAGAGACATCACGAATTAAATATCACGTTTAACAACTATAGTGAGATGAGATCCAGGGGTATATCCTGCTCTCATCTGGGGAGGTGTCTCACCTGCTGTCTGCCTGGAGCTCAGACGTGTGCATGCGCTGCAGCGCTTCCCAGAATGTGTGTGTGGTCATGTGATGTGCATTTTCAGAGGTGCAGTATGGACGGAGAGCTGTTCAGTGAAACGCAAGTGGGGAAATGAATCGTTTTCATTATAAAACGCTGCTTTAAAACTAAAATGTATTAGTGTACACGGGGCCTCATACACTACGGCCAATTTAGTTAATGTCTGCGCATGTGTTTGGACTGTGAGGGAAACCGGAGCACCCGGAGGAAACACACGCCAACATGGGGAGAACATGCAAACTCCACACAGAAATGCCAACTGGGCCAGCCGGGACTCAAACCAGGGACCTTCTTGCTGTGAGGAAACAGTGCTAACCACTGAGCCACTGTGCCACCCCAACAAAATTTCTGATTTTAACCTGCTGTGGATTAAATAAAGAACAAACATTCAAACTCTACATATCATTCTTGCTCTAGAATTAGCTTTTTTCTGAAACATATTTTGCAATATTGCCATTTTCTTTCATATTGGGCCTGTTTTTAAAGACAATACGCCTCTCAGATCCATATAATCATGTGAGTTTACCACAGTTAAAGGTATTTTAGACTTTCCACATCTCACTGTGCATAACAAAACACCCTTAATAAAATAATCACAGCTGATTACATCTCATTTGTGCAACAGACTAATGTGTTAGCATTAGTATTATGTTACATTTTCATTTCAACCCGATAAGGATTGACCTTTTAAAGAATTGTCAAGCATTGAGTGTGCTAATGTTGCCGAACCATTTAGCTGTGTTTTTAACCTAATGGGGTTTGTAGCTCGTTATGCGGGAGATAATTGTGTAAATCTCTGAGCTGATCATTTGTTATTGTCGTAAGCGTCTGGTATTGCTCATGCCTGTCCTTCTTACTTTCAGTCATACTGCTAATTAACACAAAAATAGAGCTGATCGTGTTTTTGTTTTGTTTTGTTTGTTTTCATCCAGTCATGCGCTGACTCACAAAGCAACAGACTGATGTCAGAAGTAACTCTTGGCTAAGCTGGTGGGTCACAGAAAACTGCAAAAGCTTTGAATTATATATGAGTCTTGTGTTAATTATCATGCTCTTTTCAGACTCACTGACTGACTAAAAGTTCCCGGAGAAAAAAAGTTCACAGCTCTGACGGCGAGATGGGAAGGAGGATTTGTGAATTTTACGTGGAGCACAACAGTCGGGGTTTGAAAGTCAAAACTTCTCCATTTTCTCCAAAGAAAAATGGATCTTCATAAATCACAAAACACAAATATTATGCAAAAATGAGCACAACAATCTGAGACTGAAGAGGGGGAAATGATTGCTTGGCGAAGTTTTAAAAATAAACTGAATAGCAGAATTCCTGATGTAGAACAACACTGCACATAATGCTGCTCCTCAGAGAGGGTTACTGTTGCCATGGAGATGTCAAAATAGCCCAGCGGTGACCTGGTCGCTACCATAAAACACTGCACATGAGGTAATTGCTGTTCTTCACCCGTCCAGACTTGTAAGACTTATAATTTACCACACTTCAGTTTTACCTCATTGCAACAAAATGAACAAAAATGCCCCTGATTTTAAAGATAACATGCTAAAAAAATACCTTGACACTATTATACTAAATCAATCACAGCCATTGCAATTAAAACAAAATGTCAAAATATGTGCTGGGCAAAAATTAATCGCAAATAATTGCTCTAAATATGTATATTGGAATATAACAAAAACACAAAGCTGACAGTAACTAAAACAGCTGATGGAGTATACACTAACCTGAGCATTATTCAGACACTAGATGGCACCAAACAGTCAAAAACACAAAGCTGACAGAAACAGCTGATGGAGTATACACTAACCTGAGCATTATTCAGACACAAGATGGAGATAAACAGTCAAAAACACAAAGCTGACAGACACTAAAACAGCTGATGGAGTATACACTAACCTGAGCATTATTCAGACACAAGATGGCGCCAAACAGTCAAAAACACAAAGCTGACAGAAACAGCTGATGGAGTATATACTAACCTGCGCATTATTCAGACACTAGATGGCGCCAAACAGTCAAAAACACAAAGCTGACAGAAACAGCTGATGGAGTATACACTAACCTGCGCATTATTCAGACACAAGATGGCGCCAAACAGTCAAAAACACAAAGCTGACAGAAAAAGCTGATGGAGTATACACTAACCTGCGCATTATTTAGACACAAGATGGCGCCAAACAGTCAAAAACACAAAGCTGACAGAAACAGCTGATGGAGTATACACTAACCTGCGCATTATTCAGACACAAGATGGAGATAAACAGTCAAAAACACAAAGCTGACAGAAACTAAAACAGCTGATGGAGTATACACTAACCTGCGCATTATTCAGACACAAGATGGTGCCAAACAGTCAAAAACACAAAGCTGACAGAAACAGCTGATGGAGTATACACTAACCTGCGCATTATTCAGACACAAGATGGAGATAAACAGTCAAAAACACAAAGCTGACAGAAACTAAAACAGCTGATGGAGTATACACTAACCTGCGCATTATTCAGACACAAGATGGAGATAAACAGTCAAAAACACAAAGCTGACAGAAACTAAAACAGCTGATGGAGTATACACTAACCTGCGCATTATTCAGACACAAGATGGCGCCAAACAGTCAAAAACACAAAGCTGACTGAAACTAAAACAGCTGATGGAGTATTCACTAACCTGCGCATTATTCAGACACAAGATGGCGCCAAAGTTAAAAACACAAAGCTGACAGAAACTAAAACAGCTGATGGAGTATACACTAACCTGCACATTATTCAGACACTAGATGGCGCCAAACTGTCAAAAACACAAAGCTGACAGAAACTAAAACAGCTGATGGAGTAGTCTTCAGTCTTATACAAACGCTGCTGATAAACTTGTGGGGCTTTATTCTGCAAAACCAATTGGCTAGATGTATATTATCCCTTCTACAGGGAGAAAAAGTGTGAATTGTGTGAATACACAGTAGGGGAATGCTTTCTAACAATCCTTCCAAGCATGTTCACAAAAAGAGAGTAATCACAGCTCAGCAAAATAGGCATTCTTTGGACCATTAATGTTATTATTATGAATGTTTGTGGGCAGTTTAAGATGATGACTCTTCAGATGGCGCATTTACTGGATGCTGAAAAGGTCTTTGTGTTGAATAGCCTTGACTTTTCTTGGGTATTTATTTATTTATAAATTGAGAAACCATTCTATAACTATAGGGCTATAACTATAGGGCTGTGCAGACTGGAGTTGTTATATGTCTGGATTTGATGTTGGGCTGCAGAAGTGGTCAGCTCACTCATTTTCTTTTATAATGGTGTATGGTCAGGGTTTTAAAAGGATCTCAGAAAACCTGATAATGTCGTAGGGTGGCATGGTGGCTCAGTGGTTAGCACAGCAAGATGGTCGCTAGTTCGAGTCCCAGCTGAGTCATTTGGCATTTCCGTATGGAGTTTGCATGTTCTCCCGGTGTTGGCGTGGGTTTCCTCCGGGTGCTCCGGTTTCCCCCACAGGACTGTTTTAATTTTGGTCTGTCCTTTGTTTTGTGATTGTTTGCCGCCTGCCTAGACCTTTGCCTGTTTGTTGGTTTGACCAAATCCAATAGGAAATGAGACTGGTTTGATTAATGCTACGCCCAAAACACACCATAATAACTCATTAAGAGAATAAGGAGAACCATTTTAGACCATGCACCTGGTGCACAGACTGTTTTTCCCAATGTTAAAATAGCAAAAGTGGATCCGGACACTACCTTAGTGAAACTATGCAGTTTAGACGTTTCCCCCTAGATGATTAAATTAGAGCCCAATGTGTCACCAGTGTCTGTGTGTGTTCATCAGAGCTGCATTAATCCCCAACACTTCAAGTGTGATAATGAATGTGTATTACATGTGACTGCTGGTCTGAAGACCCATGTTGACAATGTTTCTCATAATCTTGACACAAGTTTAGACAGGTTTAGATCAGCTTCTGTACATTTCTAATCGGATTATAAGGAAGATTTCTGTTTTAACTAACAACACTGAACAATATCATATCCAGAATGCATTTTTTAATTATTAATCTATAATATATAATGTACATAATGAACAAAATGCAGCTCTTTAGTGTTTGTTTAGTCAAAAACACTATAGTATTTGATATATGTTTTTAGTACAGTATTTAGTATAGCATTTATATATATATATATATATATATATATATATATATATATATATATATATATATATATATATATACATGAAATCGATTGCTTTAGCCGTCCTCATCATGGCTGGTGTGGTAAATGTGTGACTTCTTGGCTTTCTGACATTACAGCCTTGTAAGATAAACAACTTATCGATAAGACAAATTATACAGCCACATTTGTCTCTTATAATTTATAGATGCCTTGATTCACATTGAACTGCTTATGGTAGCACAATGGTAGGAGATGTACATGTTGTTCTTGCAGCTCATTGACACACAGGAGCACTTGGGTTTGTACAGATTAAACCCATTCGTTTTCATTATTTTCTGGTGCTTCTTTTCTACCTTCTCTAATAGTCTGCAATCTTGCGTTTGGTTCATTTAAGTGGAGTTATTTATTTGTACTGTCCAAAATACACGTTGCCTCAAAGAAGCTTTACAGACATGTTTAGCGCTAAAATCTATAAGTCTATAATTGCATTTATTTATATAGCGCTTTCATTCATTCATTTTCTCTTTGGCTTAGTCCCTTTATTAATCTGGGGTCGCCACAGCAGAATTAACCGTCTACTTATTCAGCATATGTTTTTACACAGTGGATGCCCTTCCAGCTGCAACCCATCACTGGGAAACACCAATACACACTCTTTCACATTCATACACTATGGACAATTTTGCTTACCCAATTCCCCTATAGTGCATGTGTTTGTACTGTGGGGGAAACCGGAGCACCCGGAGGAAACCCACACCAACACGGGGAGAACATGCAAACTCCACACAGAAACGCCAACTGAACCAGCCGAGGCTCGAACCAGTGACCTTCTAGCTGTGAGGCGACAGTGCCACCCACTGCGCCACCCCTAATTTTTAGCTAATAATTGAAAACATTCTTGGTTGTGGTGATTTGTGTTTGTTTACACTGCGATTATGAGGAATCCCCTCACTATGTTGACCGCTACACATAAAGCAGTGCATCGAGTGCATATAAGACAACAGCACGACCAGTTGAGGAGGTTTCTTTAGTGTGAAAAAATAAATAAATTCTGACCCAACAATGCATCTTTGTATGTATGTATGTGTATATATACAAAATTGCAGCAGAACTTGAAAACCTGTCAAAAGCAAGCATTTTCACAGTACGGCAAAACAGAATCTTGACATTTTAATAATACCTTTTTTCACGTTTCATAGAGGGGGGAAAGTGTTTTGAGCTACACGGTGGCAGATTAATGAAGGTTTGACTTAAATGGACTGAACAAACAACCAAGAGAATAGATGATTGTAGTTTACAGACTAAACCTCTTTACTATAAAATAAAGATGATTAGAGAAATAGTCGTTTTGTGACAGTTGCATTAAAATGCTTGCCAACACTTCACTATAAGCTTTCATTTGTGAACTTTAGCTATAATAAAAAAGATTAATATAGCATGCATTAATGTTAATTTCACACTAATACTCAATATTAGTAAAATTAAAATAGGTATGTGGTAATTATTACCTTTAATTCTGAAGTATTCTGAAATATGGCCCTATAAGAACAAAATACTGTGTATTTAAAATTATATTTAATATGTTTAAACATATATGTACATATTTGTAAATCTAAATGTTGAAACAACATACACATGAACAGAAATTTTGAAATATGTTGCTTTTATGACATATATGCAAAATCCAAACATTAACTTGTATGGCATATTTGTAATTTGCATATGTTGCCATATATATCACATTTCTATATGGAACTAATGAACACAAACCAGAAATCAATGGTTCTATCTGTATATTACATTAACAAAGATTCATACATCCTGTAACTAATGCAAATTGTGAGCTGATAATTGACTATTTGCATTAACATAAACCAAATTGTTCTTATTGTAAAGTATTGTCATAATGCACTACTATATTGCAAATCAATAATAAGAATAGCTGATTTAGATTTGGACATCAAATACATGTACACAGGTAAATGAACATTGACCACAATTAATATCAGGATTAAAAAAGGCTTGTTTAAAAGAGCTATGAGTTTGGTATCGACAGAATCTGTGAATCATGTACGAACTGTCCTTGGACTTGAGATAAATAGAGACCTTGCTTTAAAGAGCATGCAGAAATACAACTTGCAGATCGAAAGTCTCGACATTATCTCTAACCTGATCGATAACGCTCCTTAAATTAATATTTGAAGACTCTAAATGACGCTTGGTTTTCAGATCCAATTTTATTTGTCTAGAAAGCATGCAAATACTGTGCTAACCAACACAAAAGACAGCAAATGATCCAGAACTGGAGAGAAAACAAAGTTTTACACTGTAGAAAGACATCGCAAATCAACAAAGCCACATTATTCTGGAGAAAACTGATCTTTAACAATATCAAATGAAGCGTTTGAGTGATTAAAAAACATTTACATTTAAATGTGCAATGGCTACACAACCCATAATCCACATAAGCCCATCTACCAATCAGAGACGGGAGAGTTAACAAGACATGACAAACTTCAATAAAAAGACAAGCATACTTTCAAAGCATTGTGAACGGTGTTTAGTCTCATTACACAAACACACTACCTGACAAAGTCTTAGCGCCTATCTGAGTTTTAGGAACAACAGATTATAACTTGACTTCTAGTTGATGATTTGATATCAGAAGTGTCTTATATGAAAGGCGACCACCTCTAGATGAGGCTTATTTGAGCACAATATAATCTGATCATGTCTTGATGTTGACTGATTTGATTAGGACAGTAAGGTCTGACTCTGCTTAGACTAAAGTCTGCTCACTGAACCTTCAATAATGTCCAGTATAGAATATGTGCTCATGCTGCAGTGGAAACAGAATGAATATTGTGTCTGACTCCATCATGAGCTTGGAGGACTGCATCCATACATCTCTGACATGACTCAAATCACTGATTAATAAAGTCATCTGGAATGGTGAAGAAAGCCTTCTTGCAGGACTCCCAGAGTTCATCAAGAGTCTTTGTGTTCATTTCCAACGCCTCCTCCATCTTACCCCAGACATGCTCAATAATGTTCATGTCTGGTGACTGGGCTGGCCAATCCTGGAGCAGCTTGACCTTCTTTGCTTTCAGGAGCTTTGATGTGGAGGCTGAAGTATGAGAAGGAGCGCTATGCTGCTGGAGAATTGTCCCTCTCCTGTGGTTTGTAATGTAATGGGCAGCACAAATGTCTTGATACCTCAGGCTGTTGATGTTGATCATCCACTCTGCAGATCTCTCGCACGCCCCAATACTGAATATAACCCCAAACCATGAGTTTTCCTTCACGAAACGCGACTGATTTCTGTGAGAATCTTGAGTCCATCTGAGTTCCAGTAGGTCTTCTGCAGTATTAGTGATGATTGGGATGCAGATCAACAGATGATTCAGCAGAGAAATCCACCTTCTGACACTTTTACACATCATCAACTAGAAGTCAAGTTATTATTTGCTGCTCTTACAACTGGAATCCACCACAACACTTGTGTCAGGTAGTGTATATCTGTAAGTATTTAGCAAAAAACACATCAGTTCATATTGTAGTACTGTTATTAACTAACTTGTCATTCACAATGCCTTACTATGTGAGTTTGAGAGAAAAACAAATGTGGAAAAAAACTGCTCTCATAAACACATATGCATACAAAATATGAAAATACCACATTTTACAGAAAAAAAAATACTCTTTTTACTAAGCCCATCGAAAGCATAATGCCAGTCCTTATGCAGAATAATCAGCATATTAAGAAATCTTGGTAACACTTCAGTGTAAGTACCAATTCTCAATATTGTGTCTAATTTCCTGCCTATTGTTAAGATATTGGATGTTAATTAGTACTTATGAGCCACATATTCTGCATGATCTTACTCTACATCCTTAATCCAACACCTGAACCCAACTATTATTATTAATAATAAGCAGCAAATTTGAAGTTTTTGAGCTAAAAGTCATAGTTAAAGGTGTCATGTAATGAAAATCTGGAAATACCTTGACAAAGCTGAATAATAAAAGTTCAGCACATGGCTGTTACATACCGTAAGCCATAAACATCATTGTTTCCTCGTGCTCTTGTAAATCATATAAATGTAAATTACAAGTGAAAAACAGGCCGATCTAAACAAAGCACAGACTGTTACGTTTCACACAAGATCAATAATACACACACCTCAGACAACGTTTAATGGGCCACAACATTTCCTGAGATTAAAAAAATGACCCCCCCCCCCCCCTCTTATTTTTAAATGTATATGAGCTTATATTAAATGACTTTGAATGTGGGACTCTTATTTTGAAAACAGGAGAGGCAGTGTTCAAAACAATGTTCGGCTTATTGAATCAATGCACTCTATGGCACCTTTAAAATCTGAAATTTTTATTTTTTATCTCTTATTTTTATATGTATATAGCACTGCTTGTTGTGAGTCATGTATCTGTGCACTTCATTATTATGTAAAGATGAAAAGAATCTTTGATTAAAAATCATAACTTTCCCGACCTCACGAAAATACTTTTCTTCATTTCTGGTCACATGGAAAGCCTTTCGGGCGGAGCTAACACTCATTTAGGGCGGAGCTATCAGTCATTTAGGGCGGAGCTATCAGTCATTTAGGGTTGGGCTATCAGTCATTTAGGGAGGAGCTATCAGTCATTTAGGGAGGAGCTATCAGTCATTTAGGGTTGGGCTATCAGTCATTTAGGGTGGGGCTATCAGCCATTTAGGATGGGCCTATCAGTCATTTAGGATGGGCCTATCAGTCAATTAGGGTGGGGCATATCAGTCATTTAGGGAGGACACATCAGTCATTTAGGGCAGGGCTATCAGTCATTTAGGGCGGGGCTATCAGTTATTTAGGGAGGGTCTATCAGTCATTTAGGGAGGGGTTATCAGTTATTTAGGGAGGAGCTATCAGTCATTTAGGGAGGGGTTATCAGTCATTTAGGATGGGCCTATCAGTCATTTAGGGTGGGGCATATCAGTCATTTAGGGAGGACACATCAGTCATTTAGGGCAGGGCTATCAGTCATTTAGGGCGGGGCTATCAGTTATTTAGGGAGGGTCTATCAGTTATTTAGGGAGGGGTTATCAGTCATTTAGGGAGGAGCTATCAGTCATTTAGGGTGGAGCTATCAACCCTTTAGGGTAAGGTTATCAGTCATTTAGGGAGGAGACATCAGTCATTTAGGGAGGAGACATCAGTCATTTAGGGCAGGGCTATCAATCATTTAGGGAGGAGACATCAGTAATTTAGGGTGGAGCTATCAGTGTTTAAGAGCAGAGATCTTATTTACTTAGGGCAGAGCTATCAGTCATTTAGGTCAGGGCTATCAGTCATTTAGGGTGGAGCTATAAATCATTTAGGGTGGGGTTATCTGTGCAGGTCTTGTTTCTGCCCTGCTTTTTATACGTCAATCTTCCTATTTTGTTAGACACGGCCATCTTCCAATGATCCAATCGGTTCTCAATAGACAAAATCATACACCATCCTTTATTATTTAGATGTTATGATAAAAGAAAAAAGAATCTAAACCCTAAACTTCCATTTCGAGCCAACTTTAATATCAAGAATCGTACCCTTAAACTAAAGTGTGACCGCAGTCTCTAATCATCAGTAATATGAGTGACGCAACAGCTGTGATATAAACAAAACATTATTGGCTGTTTTTTAAAAAAGAGGAAGGCCTACTCTATGCCACACCCCTCTTCATGTTTCAGTTAAGATTACATCAAACATCAGAAATGTACATTTCAATGGAACCTTTAACTCCCGTGACTTTAACAGCAAGAATGTTACCTTAAAATAAAGCACAACCGAAGTCTTTAACCGTCAGTAATATGAGTGACGTGACAGACGCTGATTTCGGCTACCTTCCTACATTCGCTGTGCATCTGCGGGTGGATGTCCGTCTCCTCTGTGCTCTTCCTGGAGGTGTAGGTGGATTTCCAGCGCAGCAGAACGATCCGCTTGAAGTATTTCACCGTGTTATTCTTGACGCTGACGAAGCAGAAGGTGTTGATCATGCTGTTGCTCATCGCGATGCACTCGATGATGTAAAAAGCCACCAGTGAGTTCTTCTCACGTGAAATAAGCGTCGGGTGGAAGTCCCGCAGGATGGTGTAACCGTAATATGGAGCCCAACAGAGAATATAGGCCGTGAAGATCCCGATGAGCACCATCACGGTTTTCCTCCGACATCGCAGACGCTTGCGTATCTGCTCCGTCTGGAAACCCGGCACGCTCTTAAACCACAGCTCTCTAGAAATACGCAGGTAACACAAAGCCATAGTGAGCACCGGTCCCACAAACTCCACTGCAAAAATGAACAGGTAATAGGAGCGGTAGTAGAGCTGCTGGTCCACCGTCCAGATCTGAGCGCAGAAGGTTTTGCTGTGGTTCGCTCCGTGTGGGACTTTGGTCGCAGATGCGAAGTATGCCGACGGGATGGAAATGAGCACCGGGACGACCCACACTCCTGTGATTAGACAGTACGCCGTCTGGTGCTTCATCCTGGGCCTCAGCGGGTGAACGATAGCCATATACCTGAACACAGAGATCACAGTCAATCATCTGGAGGCAATAGGGATGTACACTAAAAATATATATCCGGAAATTAGCAGTTATCCGTATTTTGTGATTGATGTTTATTTATGTTTTGAATTGCATTAAGACCTTGATCTTTCTTCTGTCAACTTTTAACCTTGAAAGGTAAAAAAAAAGTGACTTGTAATAGTTTACAGTGCTATATTGTCTGGGTTGGTGTTGTTACAGTGGCCGGGAAGTGCAAAACAACATTACAAAGCCGAAGGTCGAGACAAATGTACATTCTGGAAAACATTTTTACCAATCATAAGTCACAATTACATTGGAAAAACAATTTTACCACGGACCAAACACATTTACGTGTTAGAAAAATAATTAACAAGACGCAAAACACTTTACCAGTCCCCAAAGAAATTTACAATGACAGATTCCTTAGGGAAAGGGAGTGTACCACACACCGGAAGTGACGGTGAAAAGAGTTGTTGTCGTTGGTGGTGAGCGCGGTAAACTCGTGCTGTGGAGTACATGGCGTAAATAAAGTTTATGGTGACCGAACATGGACTGCGGTCGAGGGATGTTTTGCCTGTTTTGTGGCAAACATGAGCATCTTAAAGTGGTTTTGCTTTACGTGTGCTCGGTGTTTGGAGTTTCTAAAGGACACAGACCAGACGGAAACACCAGACATACTGCATCAGTGTGTTCAATATTTTATCCAGGGCCACTCGTACGCTGTATTCGCGGACATCAAGTCTACACGGTGGAAACATCAGCTTGAGGACTTGTAAGAGTAAACAGAATGAAGCCGGTGTTACGGTTTAACTGGTGACCATGTTAACTACTGACTCTTTCCAGATGTAAACTATCCACGTTTGCAGATTGGCAGATTCGTCAATTTTTCACAGCAATAAAACAGATATACCCAAACCAAAACACAATACCCAAACCAAATAAAGATTCTTATTACTTGGTGTCTTGGTGTCTTACTTTAAAATGTGTGTGGCAGAACAGCATATAACCTAAATTAATGTAAAGAAATAATTATACATGTCATCAATGGGATTCGAACCCAAGTCAAAGGTTCAGCACGAGTTGCATCATCAACAATGTAAGCGTGCTCAGGTTCAGAATGCAAATGGCAGTGTGAGGGCAGACTGTCGGAGAAGAGTGGAGGGGGACAATCGTCCTTCGGCACAGTTCAAGGCAATTGTACTAAGAGTGAGCAAGCCCTTAGTCTGTGCAAGTTAATAAACAATAAAAAAAACTGTTTGTTTTGATCATTTTCAATCAAAATCTGTCCATCTACTTATATTTTGGAATGGCAGACCTCTGATGACTCTAATTAGGCAAAATACGCTTATCCACACCCCTAAAAACTGTTAGCAAACTCACTAGAAATGTACAAATAATACTGCGTTTGTTTGTTGGTTGAATCTTGAAAGGGTAAGCATCTAGTTGTTTAGACTTGAAATACCACGGACACTTATTCTGGAATCTACCACTGACTTTAGTGTGTGTCTCTGCAGTGGATAAACATGACCAATAATTCATTTGAAAATGAAAATCCTGATGTACCTCGACATGGTTGAGTACTAGGAGTTCAGTACATTGAGATGACATACTCCTCCTCCATCATTGCTTCCTTGGTCTTATGTACAGCTGATTTATTAAGTTTTGATTTATTTATATTTTTTGCCCTGGAGTGAAAATCAGGCCAATCGGAAACAAAGCACACAATATTACTGTCAGGACTGTGCCACTTCAGTCTTGATAACTCTTGTCTGGTCCGGACACTGGTCCCACCTTGTATAGTGTGTAGTGCTCGGCTGGAGTCTCTCAGGTCGAGTACTCATGTCCTGTCATGATCTGTGTATAAGCGATGTCTCGGTCACGCCCGGGCTGTGCATGCCTCCTCTTGAGGTGGACGTGAGGGGTCTGGGAGTGCTCGGGATGCGCGCTCTCTTCCTTGTGTCTGTGTTTGTTTTGTCTGTGGCGTGCTGTTCTTTTCTCAGCGCCTCTGTCTTGTTAGTTTCGGTTTCAGATGGCGCTGGGATGGAACATGCGCTTGGTAAGCGTCTTCAGCTCGTGTCTTGTGTTCTGTTGTGTTGGTGTCGTGTAGCACGCGGTTTCATGTTTACATTGTAGCCACGTGCTTTGGTGTCGTTTCATGTGAGCATGCGGTGAAGGAGTTCTCTCAGTGGCTGCTTGCTCTAGTCCTGTTTGTATGTGTACACATGGCTTGTGTTGTGGTGTTTGTACCATGTGCTCTTTTGTCTATCGTCTTGTCCCACCCACCTTGTTATCCTGTTTTCAATCATAATGTTCACCTGTCTGCTTGTCTATTCCCTATTTATTCTCCTAGTGTGTTCTGTCCTGTGCTGGTCCGTCGTCATTGATACAGATGTCATTTGTTGTCATTGAGCTCCTCATTATTGAGGATGTCGTTGAGTTTTTCATCGATGATCTTTTTCGGGTCTGTCATGCCAAATCCTGTCAAGTCTAGTATAGTGTGTATTAATGTTTTGCCCGCGCAGGGAGATTTAAGTTGTTTTGTTTACTTTTTGTTAAATAAAGTCCTTCATTTCCTGCAATTGGGTCCTCGCCTCATCTTCTCCAACACCATACTCTGACAATGACATTGCTAGTGCCTGAGTAAGTGCCCTTACTAATGCCCAAATTCATGCCAAAGACCTACTGATGAGCAATCTCGGGAGCTAAGGATTAGATTGAAATGCACCCATAGAAATCATTCATTCATTTTCCTTTGGCTTAGTCCTTTATTTAACAGGGGTCGCCACAGCAGAATGAACCGACAACTATTCCGGCATGTGTTTCAGGCAGCGGATGCCCTTGCAGCTGCAACCCAGTACTGTGAAATACCCATACACATTCATTCATGCACAGAATATGGCCAATTTAGTTAATCAATTCCCCTATATCGCATGTGTTTGGACTGTGGGGGAAACAGGAGCACTCGGAGGAAACCCAAACTCCACAGAGAACTGACCCAGCCGGGACTCAAACCAGCGACCTTTTTGCTGTGAGGCCACAGTGCTAACCATTAAGCCACCGTGTCACCATAGAAAGAAAACAATGATTGGTAGTATAAAAGACATGTCAGAGCACATTTTTCCTCTGTATTTAACACTAATTTGTATCATTACAAGGCAGAATGAGCAGAAAACACTATATAAACCTTTCTAAACACAGTCAATTCCCCTCTGAGATTGGATTGTGATTTGTTTGGCTTTCAACTGATCCGAATCATCACATATGGTAATCATTTTTTAACTGGCTAGCAGTTCATCGTTACCTCTCTAGTCTGGAGCAGCGTTGCGTTTAGAGGTGCCAACGTGTCTGATTGTGCCTGGAGCATCATTACAAGAAAAACCCACCACTGATTTTATTCATCAACCACCCGCGAGTCTTTTGAACCAGGCTCAAATCCTTACAGTGCTATAGTGCTGCACTTTTAATTCACTCACTGCTATTTCAGCGCCTCAGTTTTACAAAGTCAATTTAGATAATATAGAAGTTAACACTGCTCAAAGTCATTTCTCTGGTGTGTGGGATGTTAGATCATAATGAAAAATACATGAAAGCCACACAAAGATCTTAGAAATGCTTAATCAGAGGCTGTAAAATACAAAAGTGCATATCAAGAAAGAAGCACGAAGACGGGAATATCAGAGTTTGAATGCCAGCTGGTGGACAGGAATGGAAAAATACTGAGTGATCTGTCATTGTCTGATCATTGTCATACTGAATTATGACTGCAGGTCTCGTCATTCTGGTGTATACTTGAAAACTGTTAACGGAAGTACAGAAGAAATCAAAATTCATTCATTTTCCCTCGGATTAATCTCAGTGGAATGAACCACCAACTCTTCCAGCATATGTTTTACACAGCGAATGTCCTTCCAGCTGCAACTCAATACTGGGAAACACCCATACACACTCATTAACACACACACACTCATACACTACAGCCAATTTAGTTCATCAATTCCCCTATAGCGCATGTGTTTGGACTGTGGGGGAAACCGGAGCACCCGGAGGAAACCAACACCAACACGAGGAGAACATGCAAACTCCACACAGAAATGCCAACTGACCCAGAAACCTTCTTGCTGTGAGGCAACAGTTGATTTTAGTATAGGTGAGCACACCACAGACACCTATTTTGGAATCTACCACTGACTTCAATAATTACTTATTTAAGTATAACCAACAGCCAGTAGGCGGCACGGTGGCTCAGTGGTTAGCACTGTGGCCTCACAGCAAGAAGGTCGCTGGTTCAAGTCTTAGCATGTTTGCATGTTCTCCCCATGTTGGCGTGGGTTTCCTCCGGGTGCTCCGGTTTCCCCCACAGTCCAAACACATGCGCTATAGGGGAATTGATGAACTAAATTGACCATAGTGTATGAGTGAGCGTGTCTGTGGTGACCCCTGATAAATAAGGGACTAAGCCCAAGGAAAATGAATGAATGAATAACAGCCGGTCTGTAGTCTAGTGTACTATATTTTGTACAGTAGCATACTAACAGCTAAAATGAACTCATGAGCTGTTAATGCATGTTTATGTCATGACTTTACTTGGAGGGTCACATTATTATTAAGAACTCAAAATAAGCAGAAAGTTGCATTACAATTTTAAGTTGAGTCTACTTTTGATATTTTATACATTGTGAAATGACTCATTTAGATGAAGTGTCAGGGGAAATTTCAAGAGATATTTGGATTTGAGGAATATAACAGATCTGACGTCATATTCTGCTGTAGAAAATGTCTTCTTTGAGCCCATTTGCAGCTCTCTGATCTGAGACTAATTTGCACAGTCATATTGTCAGTGTTTCCTAATGCTTTATTCCATTACATGCTTTTAGAGGAGAAAGCACATTATTATTATTTCCTCAAGCCACCTCTAATACATTCACAGCAAAATATGTCAAAAATACCTGCATCAAGACATTTTTGTTTGAGGTCCTGAGGGATCCGCATATGCTATTAAGGAAATATTCCAGACAGCCTTTCTTATGCCACCATTAGCAGTGAAATGAAACACACACAACACAGCTGAGTATTCTAAATGGATGAGATGTTTTCAAAGCTGTTGAATATTTTCTATGAAGCCTGTATTTATTTTTTTAATAAAAAGGCATTTTTGCATTTTAATTTAATTTAATTCAGCATAAAATGTGTGAAATGCCATGTCACAGGTTGGATACTCACAACAACTTCTAGCGTTTAATATGCATTATAATGTTGATCATTTAAGTTATAATTGGCTAACATCATTATTCAATTCTGAGTGCGCTTCACACAGATGAGTGGGCTTGACAAACCACCTGTAGAAAACACACTCTTTCATCCCTCTGAGACTTTAACCAACACTTGCACAGCACACTTTCTTACAATCGCTCCATATTTCAAGAGTTCACACTTGATTATAAGCAAGTTTGGCATGCTGTCCCTGGAGAGAGTCCTGAGCTCAAAAGATCCTTGAGCCCTGGGCTCCCTCCCGTTTGCAGGGCGAGAGGGGAGCTTTGAGCTTAGGTACAGTAGATCCCGACAACTCCCCCTTTTTGATAAGAGCTGAGGACTAAAATGATTGCTATGAAGAGACATGCTGCTGGATGAGAGCTGGACTGTAGTGCTAAATTTAGATTGATCAGATCACCTGTAGTGCATGTTTTTGAATGTGGGAGAAAACTGGAGAACTCTGGGAAACCCACGCGAGCACGGGAAGAACATGCAAACTTCACACAGAAATGACAGTCGGTCTGTTTAAGGACTGGAACCGGTGACGTTCTTGCTGTGAGGCAACAGTGCTAACCACTAGGCCACTGTTCCGCCCTATGAAGAGAAAAGTAGAGGAGTAGGGGTGGAAGGGGGGATTCTTCAAATCGAAGACGACTGTAGTGAGAAACCCTGGCTCTTTATAATGATCATACATAGTTAATGCAGAACCAGTGTTCAATCATAATCACGTGATCCTCTCGAACTTAGTTTATAAATAAACTTGTGAAACAACAACATTGTGCATTTCTAATGCTGCATTTACACTGCAGATCTTGATGGTCAATTCCAATTTTGTGACTGTATCTGACATTTTTTATTTTGATGTCCTGCTTACATCGTGTTTTAAAAGTGACTCGTATCCGATGTCTGCATTTACACTGCACATGGCAAAGATGCAATGACGCATAAAAAAAATCACTTGTGTAATAAAAAAAGACACAATGACATGGGGAAAAAAAGTGTGGGCGCTGACTTACAGCTGATAATAAAAGAGCGCTCTTTTCTTTATTTCGCGTTGGACAGAAGCATCTGCTAAATGTAATTGTAAATGTACCATATCTAATACCTGTATGTCAACACTCATAGTTAAACATCTGCTGTTTATTATTTAACCTTATGAACACTCTCAGCAGTGGTCAGTTGAACTGGAGATGGTTATATATGTATATATAAGTATTGTTTTGCGCAATATTTATATGGGGAAACTCTTATTTTCAATGTAGATTAGCTGGGTTTTAGATGTAAAACTGCTTCCATTTTATTTAAACCTTGATTGCTATTATTAGCCCCCTTAAGAATTGCCCCCATCCCCATTGTCTACAGACAAACAATTGTCTAATGACTTGCCTATAATTACCCTAACTTTAACCTAATTAACCTAGTCAAGCTTTTATATGTGACTTTAAGCTGTCTTGAAGAATATCTAGTCTAATATTATGTGCTGTCATCATGGGAAAGATAAAATAATCAGTTATTAGAGATGAGTTATTAAAACTACTATGATTACAAATGTGTTGGGAATTAAATATATATCTAAATTTCACAGGCGAGCTCATAACTTTCTCTTCTAACTAACTGCAAGTGTTTATTTTGTGCATGATTTACTATACAAAATGGAAATCCCACTGACCTGTCGACAGCGATGGCCAGTAAAGCGTTGGTGGACACGTATAGAGACACAGTCCTGAGGTAATTAACGGAGGCGCACAAAACCTTCCCATGATCCCACGACAGCTGCTTGACCACATAGTAATCCACCAGGAATGGGCAGCAGACCACGGCCACGATGAAGTCCGACACGGCCAGGTTGGCGATTAGCAGGTTGGTCAGATTTCTGAGCTTCTTATATCGGGCCAGAGTGGCGATAAACACAAAGTTTCCGAATCCGCACACGAGCATAATGCAGACCAGAACCACACCGATGACGATGGTGGCCACAAAATAGGCTAGGCCCTGCGTGGTGTCCGGCATCTCCTCCTCCGGGACCCCATAGTCCATCATGTCGTAAAAATCTGTGGAGGAGTCATGGACATCCAGAACGGGAACGGGACTGTGAGGACTCGCATAAACCGCTGCCACATGGCTGATATTGGCATCCTGCATGGCTCTTTCGGCGAGTTACACTGTAAAAAATAAACAGTTGACTCAACTTAAAATTATGAGGCAACTTGCTGCATGATGTTTTTAAGTTGACTCAATTTATAAACCAATTAGTTGACTCAACTTAAAATTCATTCATTCATTTTCTTGTTGGCTTAGTATCTTTATTCATCAGGGGTCGCCACAGCAGAATGAACCGCCAACTTTACTAACTTATGTTCCACGCAGCGGATGGCCTTCCAGCCGCAACCCATCACTGGGAAAAACCCCAAAGACGCACACATGCATTCACACACATACACTTCGGCCAATTAAACTTGTTCAATTCACCTGTATGGCATGTCTTTGGACTGTGGGGGGAAACCCATGCGAACACAGGGAGAACATGCAAACTCCACACAGAAATGCCAATTGACCCAGCCGGGGCTCGAACCAGCGACCTTCTTGCTGTGAGGCGATCGTGCTACCCACTGCTCCACCATGACACCCTCAACTCAAAATTATAATGCAACTTATAAACCAATTAGTTAACTCAATTTAAAATTATAAGTCAACATACTAAACGTTTTTGAGTTGACTCAACTTTTGAATCAATTAATTGACTCAACTTAAAATTATAAGGCAACTTGCTGCAAAACGTATTTCAGTTGACTCAACTTTTAAACAATTTAGTTGGCTCAACTTAAAATTATAACGCAACTTGCTGCATAACGTTTTTGAGTTTACTCAACTTAAAATTATAAAGCAACTTACTACATAACGATTTTGAGTTGACTCAACTTTTGAATCAATTAGTTGACTCAACTTAAAATTATAAGGCAACTTGCTGCATAACGTTTTTGAGTTGACCCAACTTTTAAACTTAGTTGACTCAACTTAAAATTGTAATGAAACTTGCTGCCCAACACTTTTGAGTTGACTCGACTTTTAAACCATTTAGTTGAGACAACTTAAAATTATAACACAACTTGCTGCATAATGCTTTTAAGTTGACTCAACTCAATTATGAGTGAAGTCACACGTCTCCCAACTTATGTTCTTTTGTTAAGTTGATAGAGTTTTTGTAGTTCACTGCAATCCAAATGTGGTTAAAATGGCCACTGCACCCTTCATCTGGTTGAATGGTAAGTTACAGACCAGCGTGAAAGGTGCCAGTGTTTATAAATGAGGAGTTTCAGTGCTCCTCCTTCATTTTCCCCCCCAAGGAAAATCCCAAGATTTAAAAGCTTCTATTGCTTGTTTGGCTGCTATATTTCCTTGAATTCCTTTAATCCAATAGAATTGCGCATCAGTAGTTTTTCCAGGTTTAGTAATGCTGCATGTATTTTGATTATAATGCCATGCCTGTTTGTTTTCACACATCACATATGCGTCAACCACTGAAACAGAACAACATGCATGGGCAAAGTTTCTGACCAACTTTCGTTTATGTCTACTTTTTAAATCAATTCAACAATCACATCTTAGTTGACCCAACAATTGTTCAAACTTATTTTGACGGCTTTGTCATGTTTTTTGTCCAGCTTACTAACAAATACTCATTAAGGAAACATTTTTACAGTGTAAAAAAAACTCTGTTGATTTACAGTTTTCTTATTTAGTGATTCACAAGTGTTTTCTGTTTATTTGTGGTTGTGAACTGCATTATGGGATGTTGATCTCTGCTCTGTCCACATTTGATGGTGATAATTCAACTCTACAGTTTAACAAAGTGTCTTTTATTCCCATTTTAGTCACTTGAAATAATATCACGGATAAGAAACAATATGAAGAGAAATAAGTCAGTTACTTTTCAGATAAAGTAATTAGGAAAGTAATTTAAATACAAGTTGTGATTAGTAAATAACTACTTTCTTGAAGTAACTCACCCAACGCTGGTGCTGAAGCTGTGAAGTGTTGATCTTGTGGTCAGTCGGTGCTCGTCATGGTCCAGGATACGTCTTGTCTTTTCTGATCAATTCAGAAGAATCCATGTTTGGTAGGAAAAGCGTGCATGAAACACAAAACAAACACTGAGGTTATGTCAGAATAACTGGATCATCGACCTTAATCTGCAATGCGAAGTCTGCTTGTTTTAGTGAATACAAAATGATTAAGATGTCAGTTTACAACAAAAGGACGTCTCAACCAATGCACATGTGTAGCGCTGTGGTTTAACTTGACTAGTGACACCAATAAAAGGCAAGCGACTTACATTATTATGGTAACCTCACACATGTAAATTCAAACAACATTTATGAGTGGCGATGGCAAAAAGAAAATAAATATATAAATTGTCCTTTCTTAATTTATTATATTTGCTCATTTTTAAGTTGTGCATGGACATAAATAAAGGGTTTGTTTATAAATAAATAAAGGTTTTGTTATATACACACACCCCCAATGGCTCTTTAAAAAATGCATTTGATAAAAATGCTGAAAAAAGGTTCCTGACCCCTGGTATAGCATATACAACAGCAAAGTGTGAATACTAGTACTAAACACTGAAATATACTACAATCTGACAGATAAAACATTATGCACTGAAAAAAATATTCATATGATTTACTTTTTGTTTTTTAGTACTAAACAATTGAGATGGGCTGAATTTAATCAAGCATATTAAATGTAGTAATGTTCAACTTCATTTGTTTGTGTAAATCCAGCCTATATAAATAGTTTGCTACCACTTACCTTAAACAACTTGAGTAAATCCAGTGAAGCATGTTTTCAGTTTGTCACATTATCTGCTAGGTATAATAGGAACTTTAGCTTACCGACTTTGAGGCTGTGTGATTGAGAGTCATTGTGTCCGCTGCGGTGCGTCCGTCTCTTTCAGACGCTCAGTTTCTGTGCAGAATCTTCATCTTCTCTCTCCCTCTTGTGGCAGATGTGAAAGTCTCCAGATTTCCAGCACTGATGTGTTTATTCCTCGCCTCTGTTCACTGTGCTGCATGTGAATGTGTGCAGCTCCTCCAAATGCCTGTTCATGAGCAGCAGTGACGCGCTCTCTAAACTCAAGAGTCCGTAAGAGAGGCGTTACAATACAGACAAATATAGCAGCTGTACACATGGAAAAAATACTATATGAATATACTTATTATACTGTGTATAATCATACTGTATACCACTGAAGTCAGAATTATTCATCCTCCTGTGATTTTTGATTGGATTTCCCAAAATTGAACAGATTCAGGAATTTTTCACAGTATTTACTACTGTGTAATATTTATTCTTCTGGAGAAAGTCTTATTTGTTTTATTTCGGCTAGAATAAAAGCAGTTTTTAATAGTTTTAAACCCATTTTAAGGTCAATATTATTAGCCCCCTTCAGCAATATTAGTGTTGGATTGTCTCCAGAACAAACCACTGTTATACAATGACTTGCCTAATTACCCTAACTTTACCCTAATTACCCTAGTGAAGCCTTTAAATGTCACTTTAAGCTGAATACTAGTGTCTTGAAGAATATCTAGTCTAATATTTGGAGTATCTGTCTTGTTTCTAGTCTAAATATCTACAAATTCTTAAACCAAGAAGCATTTTATAGACTAGTAAAACATTGCTTTGTTTTCAGAAATAATGAGTTAAAATGAAGTGAGTTTTTCCTTAAAATGAGCAAAATAATCTTGTTTTTTTTTTCTTTTGACAGAAGATTAATTCACTACCCCCATTGGGAGATTATTTTGCTTGTTTTAAGGAAAAATTCATTTTTACGTATTGTTTCAGGAGTTCACACTTAGCTGATGATTAATTATAAGCTTGTTTGGCATGCTGTCCCAGGAGAGAGCCCTGATCTCATAAGATCCTCGAGCCCGGGGCTCCCTCTCGTTGCAAGGCAAGGGGGGAGTTTGAGCTCAGGTAGATCTCGAGAACTCCCCCGCTGTAATAACTAATGAACAGCCAGTGATTGCTCTTGAGAGATAACCATTTACTAGGAGCATGTCTATAGTGCCGGTTTGGATTAGTCAATCAACTTATGTTGCATGTTTTTTGGACGGTGAGAGGAAACCGGGGAACTCGGGGGAAACCCACGTGAGCACGGGGAGAAAATGCAAACTCCACACAGAAATGTCTGCTGGTTTGGTAAAGCCTGGAACCAGAGACGTTCTTGCTGTGAGGCAACAGTGCTAAGCACTGGGCCACCGTGTCACCCATCTAGGAAGAAGGAGGAGTAGGGGTGGATGGGGGGATTCTTCAAAAGAAGATAGCGGTGGTACGTAACCCAGGGTATTTGTAGTAGCTTAGCACTCGTCTGATTGGTGCATTGAGAATTGGATAATGCGGATCCAGCCGCTAGCAATCATAAGCACGTGATCCTCTCGACATTAGTTTAGAACTAAACTTCACTTCTTAAAACACAATAATGTTTTGTTTGTCTAGAAAATGCTTCTTGATTTAGGAATTTATAGATTTTTGGACTAGAAACGGGTCAAAAACTCTAATAGACAAGCATATTTGGCAGTGCATTAGTTCATGTTAGTTCAAGTAGGTTTTTGTAGCGTAATGTACAGCACCAACCCAGACAATACAGCACTGCAAACTATTACAAATCTTCATGTGACTTTGAGCTTTTCAAGGTTAAAAGTTGTCCCTTAATGTGATTCAAAAGCATAAATAAATGGGAAAAATAAAAGATCAATCACAAATCTGGAAAACTGCTAATTTCTGGATATTTATTACTCTATCACAGGTTTGCTTAAGCTGTAAAAGCTCATGCTAGCCTGAGATCTTCTCAGTCATTGGAGTTTTCTAGCACCATCTCTCCACATGAACTCCAAATTCACTCGGCTGGATCTGACGCTTCGATGCCTTTCGAGCAACAGGAGTCTATCGAGCTTTTGTGTCACCGCACATTTTGCTTTAATTTATGCACTCGTGCTCATTGTATTGAGTCTTTCTGACAGAAACCTGCAAATCTTCATTTAGAGGTTTTTCCTTTCACTTTTTTGTTTTCAAGGTGATCAAGATTATTAGTTCTTTTGATTCAGTGATCAAAATATGGGCGTCTCAATCAGCATCCTTGTTCACTGCAGTTGTTAGTGCACTGATCAGGGCATCAGCCTTTTTTAGTGCTGCCAAAGTTGCTAAATTCTCCCAGTGCTCTGAAACGTTCGTGGCCTGAAAAATCACACAATGCACCATGAAAATAAGGACATATGGATGTGCACTATATAGGTGCCCTTAACGGATGTTCAGAGGTGCAAAATATGAATCACGTGAACCAAATCATCAACGAGAGGTGTTTTTTTTTATTTCTAAAATCAATCAATTTTTTACATAGCTAACATAGCTAACAATAACAATCTAGCATGTATAGTTGCTTAATGGTTGAAATGTTGCTGGTAAATGAAACAATCATATTA
Source organism: Danio aesculapii (assembly GCF_903798145.1). Lineage (NCBI taxonomy): Eukaryota > Metazoa > Chordata > Actinopteri > Cypriniformes > Danionidae > Danio > Danio aesculapii. The sequence goes on from NC_079447.1 coordinate 52,870,437, forward strand.
TTTTGCTCTAATATACTTTTTTCAAAGTAATTTACGAAATAAAATACTTCTGCTGTTGTTTATGAATTGATTTTTCAGTATGACTCTCATGTCACACTCAATGGGCTCGTTTTTAGCAATCTAGGGGCAAAGTCACCTTGTGCGTGTCTGAATCCACTTTTGCTATTTTTACGATGGTAAAATACGCTCTGCGCATGGTCTAACAGGGTTGTGCTTATTCTCCTAATGAGTTCTGGCTGTGTTTTGAGTATAACCTGCATTAAACCAATCAGAGTCTCGTCTCCCATTCCATTTAAGAGTCAGTTGCGTCACACCATGGTGTATTTGCTACAGGCGCGTTGCTGTTTTGAGGAACTTAAATCAAAGCTGGTCTATTGTCCAGCGCAGAGCGCGTTAGTTGTATGCCTCACTTACACATTGCTTAATACACACAGGATGTACAGCAATACGCCACTATTTTTACAAATGATATAGAATTAAAGGATTGAAATATTACAAACATTATTATTTTCTAGCCTACATAAATATAAAAACCCCCACCTCCATGCCTTCTTCACCTCAGGGGGGCTTTTTCAGTTTATTCATAATTTCCTTTTGTATAATGTTATCATTATTAGCAGTATTATTTATTATATGCATATTTATATTTGTTTTATTAAAACAAGCTTAGATATGTCAGGTTTTAGACCATATGGGGCACAGCATGTGTATTAGGATATAACTCCAAATACCACACTTCATTATTATTGTTCATTTATTCCTTTGCTGGAAATTAGAACTGAATTTAGAAATAGTTGACACAAATCTTTGCGCTTAAACTAAATTAATTATGCATAGGCTATTAGATGTCTGTACGTACAACATGTTTCACCATCCACGAGAGTGAAAGCGAAAGTAAACAATGAGGAGGCTCAACTCTCATTCTCGCGCTGCAGATGCTCTGTTTAACTGTTTTCTTGTTAGTGAAGCGTTCAGTTTTTCCACTTACGAGGTCCGCCATGTAAATAGCAAATGCACTATGGCGCGGCACAACTGACTCTTAAAGGGAATGAGAGATGGGACTCTGATTGGTTTATTCTCAAAACACACCTATAACTCATTAAGAGAACAAGCTCAACCCTGTTAGACCATGCGCCACGGTGCAAAGTGGATTTTTCTGTCCTTAAAATAGCAAAAGTGGATTCTGACACACCCTTAATGCATTTGCGCCCTGCTCTGTGGACTTTGTGCATGGATCATCAAAACAGAGCCCTTAGTGTTTAGAGTAGCTTCACCAACACTGCTAAATTCCATTTTTATTAGCATAGAGGTATTTTTTTTATGTAAAATGATAGAGTAGACAGTAGGTGATATGATAGTCTTGTCTAGGAAGTCTTTTTTTGTCTTGTTTCTAGTCCAATTATCTAAAAAATCTATATAAAAAAAAATAATAATAATGTCTTGTTTTAAGAAATAATGTGCCAAAATTGAGTGTATTTTCCATAAAACAAGCTAAATAATCTGCCACTGGGATTCTATATCAAACAGAAAAACAAGAGTATTTCCCTTCCCTCGTTGTCAGATTATTTAGCTTGTTTTAATGAAAAACTCACTTCAATTTGACTCATTATTTCTAAAAACAAGACAATATTTAGAGCTTGTCTTGAAAATGCTTCCTGATTTATGAAGTTTCAGATATTTGGACTAGAAACAAGACAGAAACTCCAAGTAAGAAAAGCATTTTTGCAGTGTATTGCAGTGTAAAAGCAGGCAGATTTTGTGTTCTGCAGTGCAGTCTGAGTTTGGGTGCAGACGGTGTGACCCAGCGGAGGCTTAGTAACCCAGTGGGCGAGTGCTAAAATGTCAGCAGGCATTACGATTACAGGGTCAGACCACAGATCAACTACCTCCAGAGGCCAGCGGCAGCAACACGGAGAACTGATCATGCTAAAAATAGAAGAATGCACTCAAAATGACGCTCGTCGCTGGAGTAACTTTGGGAATGCATGAAAAGATCAAGTCAGAATATGTCATATCAGGTTAGGCCAAAGTGGCATTGCAAATAATGATTAGAAAAGGTATTGTTAGCCCTTCTGTGACTTAAATTTTTTTTTTTTCACGTATTTGTGCACCAAATAAGTTCTATATATAAAACAACAAGGACATTTGTTGGCTGCACATCCATGATGCGAATCTCCCATTCCACCAAATCCCAAAGGTGCTCTATTGGATTGAGATCTTGTGCGTGAAAATCGCAGTAGAGCAGCAGTTTCTGAAATACTCAGACAAGCCATCTGATGCTGCCATCTTTCTAATATCATTTGATTGTCATTATAAAACAATGAACTACTCATTAATAACTACTGTATGTCCTTACATAGATATTAAGTACAGAATTGGGGATCTCTGACCGGCGTGACACAGATTTAAAGTTTCGATCATGGCCGCTTTATAGTTTTAACCATTATGTTATGTAATTTCTCAATAAAGACTGACCTTTTCCACTGTAAAAGTCTCATTGTAACCTTTTACAGATGGACTGGTCGATTTTAATTCTGTTGTTGTTGTAATCAACATGTTCCTGCATGTGCATTGAGCTTAACTTGAATTGAATCTGTAATACAATAATGATTTATCACCGAACCATTTATAAACCAGCCAGGTCTGCTAATTAGTTCTGTGATGAATGCCAGATTATTGTTGAGTCTGAAAGTATTCGAGCAAACAGACATTGTTCACTTTTTCCCAGAGAGTTGCCAGTTTCCTAGTAACAGTGTTAAGCAGGACACAAAACTCAATACATCATCACAGTGTTTGCAGCTTTTTCAGACATGCAAAATATAATTTGGTGTCAAAACAAATTGAACCAGCAAGAAATGTATAAATCCTGAAAGGAAATGAATAATGGCAGAGATTTGTTATTGTCATCACGGCAAAATATAGACCCTGAGATGCTGTTCAAAGACGTATTGAATTTCTACTTACATCCACAGCTGAATTCACAATGAATAAAGTGTCCTGACTGATTTTCAATTCTCTTCAAAGAACAAACTAAAATAAATAAACAACACACACTGCAAATAAAGGCTTTTCTTACTTACAATTTTATAAGTAATTCTTACAAATTATTTCTAAATATCTTACTGTCCTTTTCTTACAACTCATGCTAATAGCACAGGACACAACGGACATGCTTCAAGGGAACCCAAAAAGTGACAAACCCGACTGGGATATGTTTATTGTGCCGTGACTATTGCATGTTCACCAAGCACCAGACACACTTAGAAGAGGTCATAACTGTGTGTGCTAAATGCAAATGTGTCTTTAAATATGGCTGTGTCCAACATTAATAATCAGCTATTTTCAGAATTACTTAGGACATCTGCTGTATTCATATATATCTGCAGTCTGGCTGTTAACTGCACACACAATCAGCATCATTCATTTAGGCTGTTATTAAAGCAGAGTAAAGAGCGCTAATGCAGCCGTTTACTCAAGCATTGACGTTGATCTGCTGTAAATGTGTTCATCCGCTCTCTCTCTCTCTCTCTCTCTCTCTCTCTCTCTGTGTGTTAAATGCTGCCGGTTCAGCTGTGATGTTTCCACACATTTCTGCAGATCTCAGTGAAAGCCGACAGCAGCAGACACACGAAGATTCTGCATTGTAGAATATCAAGCACAGAGGACAAAAGACGATCTGTGAGAGGCGTGATCACACACACACACACACACACACACACGCACACGCACACGCACACGCACACACACACACACACACACACACACACACACACACACACACACACACACACACACACACACAAACAGTCAAACAAAAGCAGAAATACACACAAAACACATACACACAAACAAACAGAAACACAAACAAACACTCACACAGAAACACACACACAGACACACACACAAAAACAAACAAAAAAAGCACACACACACGCACATAAACAAACAAACACAAACACACACACACACAAAAACAAACAAAAAAACATACACACACACACAAACAAACAGTCAAACAAAAGCAGAAATACACACAAAGCATATACACAAACAAACAACAGAAACACAAATACACACACACACAAACACAAAAACACAAACTCAAACAAACAATCAGAATCACAAACAAACACACACACAGACACATACAAAAAAACAAACAAAAAAGCACACACACACAAACAAACAAACAAACACACAAAAAAGCACACACACAAACACACACACAAACAAAAACAAACAAAAAAGCATACACACACAAACAAACACACAAAAACACATACACAAAAACATACAAAAAGCACACACACACACACACACACACACACAAAACAAAAAAGCATACACACACACAAACAAACAAACACAGAAACACACACACACACAAACACATCCACACAAAAAAGAGACAAACAAACAGAAACATACACACACACACACACACACACACACACACACACACACACACACACACACACACACACACATCCACACAAAAAAAAGACAAACAAACAGAAACACACATACACATATAATCTGAGTAATAAACAAAATAATAATAAATAAGATACTTGTTTTAAGGAAACACTCTCCATTTTGCCTGATTATTTCTGAAAACAACACTATATTTTGTGCTCATCTAGAAAACGCTTCTGGATTTAAGAGTTTGTAGATATTTGGACCTGACACGAGACCAAAACTCTAAATCAGAAACCCATTTTAAGCACAGATTCTTCAGGGTGTGTGTAAATGTTCAAGCGCAATATGTCCATGCGGTGACTGACAATATAAAGCTTGATAAGTAAAGGAGAGGGCAGTTCTGCGCTCGGAGCAATGGCTTGAGGATGCTCCACTGTGATAATAATCCATTATGACAGCGAGTATCTCAGTACGGCAGAGATGAGGATGATTCAGCCCAGCCTCGCTTCACCTGAGCGGGACACAGACCCCCCGCTGGGACAGACACATCACCGAGACTTACAGCTGATTAACTCCTGACGCCTTTTAACCCGAGTGGACACTCATTCTGACCGGACGCACCAGCAGCACGCACGCTCTAACACAAAACCAGGAGGACTGTCAATTACAGAGTAAATTTAGCTCAGTGGTTAGCACCTCACAGTAAAGGTCGCGGTTCGAGTCCCGGCAGGGTCAGTTGGTGTTTCTGTGTGGAGTTTGCATGTTCTCCCCGTGTTGGCGAGGGTTTCCTCCGGGTGCTCCGGTTTCCCCCACAGCCCAAACACATGCGCTATAGGGGAATTGATGAACTAAATTGGCCATAGTGTATGAATGAGTGTGTATGGGTGTTTCCCAGTACTGGGTTGCAGCTGGAAGGGCATTCGCTGTGTAAAACAGCTGGAATAGTTGTCGATTCAGGAAAATGAAGAAAGGAAATAGTGCTGTGAATAAATTCTGCTTCCCACAGAAACAGTGTGCTTCAGACAGTTGAAGACTCTGCTCGCATGTATTCCACCTTCAAATATCTTTTAAAGCAGCTCCAGTATTGATAATACAGTGGGCTTATTGTATGTCTTCCACAAATCTTTTCATACAGTACAAGAATTCAAACAGCACAAGACAGACAGTATATGACTTAAAACTGATCTTTAGACAGTATGAAACATTCAGGCAAAGCTTTTCAATCCAGTATCAATACAGTCAATACAGTCTCTCTATTAAACCATGTGTTATTGTTAGGATTTTATATTTTATATCTAAAAATAAAAGTGGTAAGATGTATTTTGAGATTTATTACAAGAAGGCTGCTGGAAAGAGACCAGCGAAATGTGAAATTATACCAAAAATAAGTGAATTTATTTACAAAAGTGAATTCAAATTGCAAAAAAATAAATAAATAAAATAAATAAATAAATAAATAAAAATAAATAAATATATATATATATATGTATGTATATATTTATATTGTTTACCAGACTATGTCCACACCCCCTGTGGCAATGTTATGTCTTGTCTGTGTGTTTTTTGTGCTAGATTGCTGGGGCTTTTTTATTGTTCTCCCTGATCTCACACTGCTCTAACTCAAGAGCAAGGTGAGAGGGAGTTTTTTTTGCCTCTCTCTCCTGAAATGTATCTTATTTCCTGTTCTAAATGCCACCTCCTGTGACCTGTCTTCCCCTGGAATTGTGATGTTTGTGTAGGGTTGGGGGAGGGGGGTGGTGTATAGTGTTCAATTTCACTATACGAAAGTGTATGTGACGAATAAAGGCCTGATTTTATATATATATATATATATATATATATAAAATGAAGAGTTTAGATGCAAAAACCTCTAAAAGCCATTTGATATTGTCTTCTAAAATTAGCATTTTTCTCTGACTCCTGTGTGTAGGCTTTGTAATTTTACTTTTATAGTGACAAATAAGTTCTTTATATTGCCTTTAAAGTAACCGAACAAACACAGGAGGCTGAGAAAAATGTTTATTTTAGGAGAACATTTCAGGTGGCATTTACAGGTTTTTGCATCTGAACCCTTCATATATATATATATATATATATATATATATATATATATATATATATATATATATATATATATATACACACACACACACAGTTGAAGTCAGAATTATTAGCCCCCCTGATTTATTCGCCCCCCCCTGTATATTTTTTTGTATATCTGTACTCATTTCAGATAACTGATTTGTTTTCTCTTTGTCATGATGACAGCACATAATATTAGACTAGATATTCTTCAAGACACTAGTATTCAGCTTAAAGTGACATTTAAAGGCTTTACTAGGTTAACTAGGTTTACTAGGCAGGTTAGAATTAGCGCTCAAATTTCCGCAGAATTTCCGCAGATTTTCCACAGAATTCCACAGATTTTTAGCCCATCATTATTTCTGTTTATTTACTTGTGTAAATGTGTGTAAATCTACATTTACATTTACATTTAGTCATTTAGCAGACGCTTTTATCCAAAGCGACTTACAAATGAGGACAAGGAAGCAATTTACACAACTATAAGAGCAGCAGTGAACAAGCGCTATAGACAAGTTTTCAGGTGTGTAAAGTCTAAGAAGCAAAGCATTAGTAAATTTTAATTATTATTTTTTTTTTTTGAGAGAGAGTACAGTTAGTGGTATAACCAGAGAGGCAGTTACAGATTAGGAAGGAAAGTGGAGACTAAACAGTTGAGTTTTTAGTGGTTTCTTGAAGACAGCAAGTGACTCTGCTGTTCTGATGTAGTTAGGGAGTTCATTCCACCAACTGGGCAGATTGAATGTGAGAGTTCGGGAAAGTGATTTCTTCCCTCTTTGGGATGGAACAACGAGGCGACGTTCATTCACAGAACGCAAGTTTCTGGAGGGCACATATATCTGCAGAAGTGAGAGCAGATAAGAAGGAGCACAGCCAAAGGTCGCTTTGTAAGCAAACATCAGAGCTTTGTATTTGATGCAAGAAGCGACTGGCAGCCAGTGCAAATAAATCTATATTTATTCCGTTTTTAAATGAATTAGAGTAATATTATTGACTAATGTGAAAATGTTCATCTGATTTATGTACATATGTACATATTACTATAGTTATTCTGTTACCATAGCAACTGTAGATTCAGCACAGTATAATTCAAGTGCATTACTACAGTATGGTTCAGAAACACTATAACATTTACTATAAATTACTTATTTTTTCATGTGGAGTTGCCGGATTGTTGATAAGCTGTAATAAATTCTGTAGCATACCTTAGTTTTTACTATAGTTGTGGTGGTGTAGTGCAGTATATTGTGGTGTATTGCAGTATAATACACCTTATAGTTTATTCTAAAAACTACAGTATTGGGTCATTTGTTTATATCCCTCTGACCACAACAGTATAATTCAAGTGCTTTACTATAGTATGGTTTAGAAACACAACAGAATTTACTATAAATTACTGCTGTATTTTTTATGTGGGATTGCCAGATTGTTGTAAAATGTAGTAAATCCTGTAGTATACACTATAGTTTTTACATACAATATAGCTTATATTTATTTCCAGTGATGGGTTGCAGCTGGAAGGGCATCCGCTGTGTAAAACATATGCTGGATAAGTTGGCGGTTCATTCTGCTGTGGCGACCTCGGATTAATAAAGGGACTAAGCCGAAAAGCAAACGAATGGATGAATGAATGCCTTATAGTTGTAAAATAAACTACAGTATTGGGTCATTTGTTTATATTACTATAGTCATTGTGTTACTATAGCAACTGTAGAATCACCACAACATAATTTAAGTGAGTTACTATAGCAGGTAAACACTACATTTACTAAAAACTACTATAGTATTTGATCATGTGATACTGGCAGATTGTAGTCTAACAGTTGTTGTTGTTGTCGCTCCATGCAGTGTGAAACAGCGGGTTCTGCAGTTCTTCATTGTCGTAGCGAGTCTCGTAGAAGCGCATCATTGTGAACAAAGCTGCTGATCTGGAAACAAAAGAAGAACATCATTGAAAACAGTCAGCAAAGCCCCTCAACAATGCCACTGTTTTTTTTGCTGGCCTTGTGCGCTGGAAGAATCCACACGGGGGTCTCTGCTGTGTGAAAAGAGTTTGAGCTTTTTGGCCCCGGGGCCCGCGCGGGCAGAGTTTAGTCTAGCATGAGACAGCAGAGGGTAAGCACCCTGGTTTTCACACACTAAAGGCGCCAAGGCCTAAAAGCACTGGTGGAAACATCACCGCCGGCATGTTCAAGACCAGCTACCTGCGTGAGGTGCGCAAGGAGAAATACGAGCGCTCCGATGTTTTCGAGGAGCCCAGCAGCCCTGAGAGCGAGTCAGCTCCGGCTGCAGGGCCCTCAGTTCCCGGCTGGGAGAGCCTGCAGGAGCTGAACAGCAGATTTGCGCGCTACATCAACCGGGCGCGTGTGCTGGAGCAGCGCAATGCCGTGTTTCGCAAGCAGCTGGAGACCCTGCAGTACATGGAGGAGGCGTCGGGACTGGAGGAGGCCTTCAGCGAGCAGATCAGCATCAACAGGCAGAGGATCCGGGAGCTGCTGTCGGACCGAGCCAAGCTGGAAAGAGAGCTGAAAGATGCCGAGCGCATGCTGGACGAGTATAACAGCAGGTCAGGGATGAAGCCGATGGAGGGGGGTTTTGGAAGCATTATGTAGTGATGGTTATAAAGTTAATTCTGTTGAGGTGATTTTTGAGTTGCTATGGTAACACTAAAAATATTGTATTTTATTTTTTTATATAGCAATTAATGTGTTTTAGTGATTCCAAACTCAACAAATATAATAATTGATCTGTTGTGGTGATTCCATAGTTGCTATGGTAACACAAGAAATACAGTATTTTATCCTTTATATAATAATTAATATGCTTTGGTTATTTTACATGGTAACACAACAACTATAGTAACTAACCCCTAACCCTAATTAATTTGTTGTGGTGATTCCATAGTTGCTATGGTAACACAATATCTACAGTAATTGATTTGTTGTGGTGATTCCATAGTTGCTATGGTAACACAATAACTACAGTAATTGATTTGTTGTGATGATTCCATAGTTGCTATGGTAACACAATAACTACAGTAAAAGATTTGTTGTGGTGATTCCATAGTTGTTATGGAAACAAAACTACTAAAGTAATCAATATGTTGTGGTATTTCCATAGTTGCTATGGTAACAAAACTACTTTAGTAACCGATCTGTTGTGGTGATTCTGTAGTTCTTATAGTAACAAAACTACTATAGTAATCAATCTGTTGTGGTGATTCCATAGTTGCCATGGTAACAAAACTACTATAGTAGATAATCTGTTGTGGTAATTCCATAGTTGCTATAGTAACACAACAACTATAGTAATCAATCTGTTGTGTTGATTCCATTGTTGCTATGGTAACCAAACAACTATAGTAATCAATCTGTTTTGGTGATTCCATAGTTGCCATAGTAACAACAACTATAGTAATTAATCTGTTGTGGTCATTCTGTAGTTGCTATAGTAACAACTACATTAATTGATCTCTTGTGGTAATTCCATAGTTGCTACTGTAACAACTTTAGTAATTGATATTTTGTAGTGATTCCATGGTTTCTATGGTAACACAACAACTATAGTAATTGATCTGTTGTGGTGATTCTATAGTTGCTATGGTAACAACAAATATAGTAATTAATCTGATTTGTTGATTCCATATGGTAATATGACAACTGTAGTAATTGATCTGTTATGGTGATTGCAGTTTCTATGGCAACACAACAACTATAGTAATCAATCTGTTGTGGTGATTCTATAGTTGCTATGCTAACAGAACTTTATTAATCGCTATTTTGTCATGATTCCATTGTTGCTATGGGAAGACAACAAATATAGTAATTGATCGGTTGTGGTGATTCTGTAGCTATGGCAACACAACAACTACAGTAATTAAGTTGTTGTGATGATTCTATAGTTACTATGGTAACACAACAACTATAGTGATTGATCTGTTGTGGTAATTCTATAGTTGTTATGGTAACACAACAAACATACTAATTAATCTGCTGTGGTGAAAGTTGCTATGATAACAGAACAAATTGGGTTAAAAAATGTCATTTAAGTTTAAATTGTGGGTTTATCATAACTCAGTGATGGGTCAAATATGAAAACACACAACCACTGGGTTGAAAAAAGGTGCAATTTAAGCTTAATTTAAAAAATGCTGGGTTATAATAACTCAATATTGGTTTAAACATGAAAATATCCAACCATTGAGTTAAAGAGTGTCTTAAGTTTTAATTTTAAAATGCTGGGTTGTTTTCAGTTAACAGTTCTATACAGAAACATGTTTTAGTCTTGGTGGGGAGAACATGAATTAATTATATAAAGAACACAGTTCACTGTAGTTCATAATTAATGACCCATGAGTATTTCAGTGAGTGCACTATAAAGGGTTAAGAGTGAAATGTTTACAGGCTTCCTGACACACACAAAAAACCCACTGAACTATTGATGAAAAAGACTCCCCAAAGCAGATCAATACTGAAAGCAATGCACAGAAAAACCTTGAGATGAAGTAAAGCCACATACATGACCAATCCTCTCTGTCGTCCACAGATACAGAAATGAATGTGAATATCAGGAGCAGCTGCGGCAGACCCTGGAACAGCTCAATAAGGTACAAATAAACTCTGTCGTTCACTGACCTGCAGTTTCTCAGGTGGTTAGAGAGCAAAACTTCAGAGATCATGCTTTCAGGGATTAAACTGTCGAAGGCCTCGATGTGGAGTGCCAGAATGCCCTTAGAAGAACTAAAATCAATGCAGAAACAGACTTTTAAAACTGCACACTGCACAAAATGCTTGGAGTCTCATTTCTTGTGCAAATATCTAAAAACTTTAAAATCAAGAAGCATTTTCTAGACAAGCACAAAATCTAGTCTTGTTTTAAGAAATTAAGGGAGTTTTTCCTTAAAACAAGCAAAATAATCTGCCAATGGGGGAAGAGAAATAATATTGTTGTTGTTTTGATATAAACCCCCACTGCTTGTTTTATATAAAAATACACTTAATTTTGCGCATTATTTCTTAAAACAAGATAATTTTTTGCTTCTTGATTTTAGAATTTGTAGATAAATGGACTAGAAACTCGAGCCACCTTTTAAAAATTACTGCAATTTTTACAGCTAAAATCTGTGTTTTTTTCTCAAAGTATAATTTAACTTAGTTTCAAACTTTAAAAATGTAATTGTATCTAAATCAAAAATATTTATTGTTGCCAAGAACTTTTTTTTTATAATTGTTCCTCAAATAAGAGTTAATTGTGACACGGTCGAATGTGAACTGGTAGGGCATACTCTCATGAGACTTTGAACACACTGGTGAGGGTATTGCGCTGGTTCAGTGTACCACGGCCTGGACAAAAACCGCATGGTTCCTCCTGGATCCTAGGTTCAACCTTTAGTCAGATCCTCCTCTCCAGTACCCTGGCATACACTTTCCCAGGGAGGCTGAGGAGTGTGATCCCCCTATAGTTGGAGCACATCTTCTGGTCGGCCTTCTTAAAAATGGGAACCACCACCCCAATTGCCCCTTAGAAGAACTAAAATCAATGCAGAAACAGACTTTTAAAACTGCACACTGCACAAAATGCTTGGAGTCTCGTTGCTTGTGCAAATATCTAAAAACTCATAAATCAAGAAGCATTTTCTAGACAAGTAACAAAATCTAGTCTTGTTTTCAGAAATAATGAGACAAAATGAAGAGAGTTTCTCCTTAAAACAAGCTAAATAATCTAACAATGGGGGAAGAGAAATAATATTGTTGTTGTTTTGATATAAACCCCCACTGCTCGTTTTATATAAAAATACACTTAATTTAGTGCATTATTTCTTAAAACAAGATAATTTTTTGCTTCTTGATTTAAGAATTTGTAGATAATTGGACTAGAAACTCGAGCCACCTTTTAAAAATTACTGCAATTTTTACAGCTAAAATCTGTGTTTTTTTTCTTAAAGTATAATTTAACTTAGTTTCAAACTTTAACATTTAATTATATCTAAATCAAGAATATTTATTGTTGCCAAGAAAAAAAAATGTATAATTGTTCCTCAAATAAGAGTTAATTGTGACACGGTCGAATGTGAACTGGTAGGGCATACTCCCATGAGTCTGAGCACCCTGGTGAGGGTATAGAGCTGGTCCAGTGTACCACGGCCTGGACAAAAACCGCATTGTTCCTCCGGGATCCTAGGTTCAACCTTCAGTCAGATCCTCCTCTCCAGTACCCTGGCATAGACTTTCCCAGGGAGGCTGAGGAGTGTGATCCCCCTATAGTTGGAGCATATCCTCTAGTTGCCCTGCTTAAAAATGGGAACCACCACCCCAATTGCCCAAGAGGAGCTGGAGGAAGTGTCTGGAGAAAGGGAAGTCTGGGATTCTCTCCTAAGACTGCTGCCCCCGTGACTTGGCCCCGGAAAAGCGGTTGAAAATGAATGAATTAGTTAATGAATGAATGAATAAATGAATTGAAAACTAATTTACTGATATTTTTTCAGTGCAGTGGAATCTGAGAGAGGAGAAAGCTCAGACTTTTGGTGACTGATTGTCAACATTGTTCACAGCACAACTGCTTTTTCCTTTTCTGTTTTTGCTCCAGAAAAAGCGTCTTTATAAGTAGAATGCATTTACTTTTGTGTCTTCAGGAAGCCGACACGGTGCTTCTGAGAAACCTGGAGTATCAGATCCAACTGCAGTTTCTGCAAGATGACGTAAACGCCACCAAGGAGAGACACAAAAAGGTACGAGGTGACGGTAACCTCTATTTACACTTCTATCTGTTCAAGTGTCTTCTGGAAAGCTCTTGTGTGAGATTGCCATTTGCCTGCAGAAGTGTCTCTGCATGACAAAACACAGAGGAGACGAGAAAAACGCCTGCTAAAAACGGTTGAAGCAAATACACTTGTGCTGGAGATCAAACTGAAATTACAATAATTATTCCTTCACAAGAGACCGGCAGTGAATCATAAATTACCCTTTTCTGTTAAACTTTTACAGCTTTTTTTACTCTTTTTGCTAATGATTCACCACTGGAGTTATTTGGAATAATAATAACAATAATAATAACAATAATAATGTTATTATTACCATTATTATTATTATTATTACTACTACTACTGTAGTCTGTTGTTGTTAAAATAATAATAATAAATATAATAAAATAATAATATAATAATAGTAATAATAATTATAGTAATAATAAAAACGTTTACTCACTGTACTATTGTTTATTATCATCATTATTATTATTATTATTATTATTATTATTATTAAAAAACTCAAATGCCATCTTTAATTCAATATGTTATCTGCTTTTTCTTTGTCTAATTTACTAGCAATTCTGGTCACAATATTTTCTGTAGCTATTAGGAATAATAATAATAATAATAATAAGAAGAAGAAGAAGAAGAAGAAGAAGAAGAAGAAGAAGAAGAAGAAGAAGAAGAAGAAGAACAACAACAACAAATGTTGTTATAATTATTATTAATATTAGTATGATTATTATTATTACTGTAGTTTTTGGGGTTGTTAAAATAATAACAACAACAACAACAACATTAAAAAAAAATAATAATAATAATCACACAACAACAATAATAATATTGCTTTTATTATTAACATCCACAATAATAATAATAATAATAATAATAATAATAATAATAATAATAATAATAATAATAATAATAATGTCGTAGTTGTAATAATTATTGTTATTCGTATTATTAGTATTATTACTGTAGTTTTTGTGGTTGTTAAAAAAAATAATAATAATAATAATATTCTTTTTAAAATAACACTATTTCATTAGCAAATATATGATAAAAAACCCTCAAAACATCATATTTAATTCAATATGTTATCTGCGGTGTCTTTGTCAAATTTACAAGCATTTCCAGTAAGAATATTTTCTGGAGTTACAATAATAATATTAATAATAATAATAATAATAATAATAATAATAATAATAATAATAATAATAATAATAAGAGGAAGAAGAAGAAGAAGAAGAAGAAGAAGAAGAACAAATGTTGTTATAATTATTATTATTAGTATTATTATTATTATTACTGTAGTTTTTGTGGTTGTTAAAATAGTAACAACAACAACAACATAAAAAAAAATAATAATCACACAACAACAATAATAATATTGCTTTTATTACTAACATCCAAAATAATAATAATAATAATAATAATAATAATAATAATAATAATAATAGTCGTAGTTGTAATAATTATTGTTATTAGTATTAATAACAAATATAAATACAAATGAAAAATATATATATAATAATAATAACAATAATAATTATTATTATTTATAAATATGATTTTTCAGAAAAACGTGTGCTTTTAACTGTCTTTATTTCAGTGTGTTATCTGCAGTTTCTGTCAAATTTACTGGCATTTTTGGAGAGAAAACTTTTCCAAAAATAGTTTTGTATTGCACTTATTCACATCTTTCCATATGTGTTATGAATGCTTTGTTCATTTGGCGCTGGTTCATTTATTAAATGTGAAGTCAGCAGTGTGTTTTTCTGAGCGTAGCCTGACAGTGTGTAGCAGTGCATTATGTTTAATCAGCCCTGCATCACGTTCAGCGTCTGCAAGCCAGAGTTTTTACATAAACATTATTTCAGAAAGAAGAACAGCACTGCCGGGAGCACAAAACACAGACATCTACCACAGCAGATGGAGTTTATTTACACCTTTAACAGTGACTGGAGTCTTTCTGCTATTACCTTATAAAGGAACACCATCATCATATTTTTATTATTATTATTTAAACATGCAAATTTTCCTCTAGAGTTAAACAGTTCAGTTTTACCATTCTTTAAACTCATTTAGTCGATCTCTGTGTCTGGCGGGAGCACTTTTATATTAGCTTAGCATAAGTCATTGAACTGGATTAGACCGTTAGCATCTCGCTTAAAAATTACCAAAGTTCCAATAATTTTCCTATTTAAAGCTTGACTCTTCTGTAGTTACGTTCATTCATTCATTCTCCTTCGACTTACTCCCTTATTTATCAGGGGTCGCCACAGCAGAATGAACCACCAACCATTCCAGCATATGTTTTACACAGCACAGCCTTCACACAGCCTAGTTCATCAATTCCCCTATAGCGCATGTGTTTAGACTGTGGGGGAAACCGGAGCACCCGGAGAAAACCCATGCTAACATGGGGAGAACATGCAAACTCCACAGAGAAACGCCAACTGACCCAGCCGGGACTCGAACCAGTGACCTTCTTGCTGTGAGGCCACAGTGCTAACCCTTTTTATTATTATTTTTTTTATGGAATTATTCCTCTAGAGTTGAGTTTTACCATTTTTGAATCCATTCATCTGACCTTTGTGTCTGCCGGAAGCACTTTTAGTTTAGCTTAGCATAAGTCATTGAATCGGATTAGACCGTTAGCATCTCGCTTAAAAATAACCAAAGAGTTTCAAACACTTTCCTGTTTTAAAGCTTGACTCTTCTGTAGTTACATTCATTTATTCATTTTCCTTTATCTTAGTCCCTTATTTATCAGGGACGCACTCCACACAGAAACGCCAACTAACCTAGCTGGGACTCGAACCAGCAACCTTCTTGCTGTGAGGCCACAGTGCTAACCACTGAGCCACCATGCCACCCTTATTAATATTATTATTATGGAAATATTCTTGTTTTTCAGCTCCTCTAGAGTTGAGTTTTACCATTTTTGAGTCCATTTAACTGATCTGTGTCTGGCGGGAGCACTTTTAGCTTAGCTTAGCATAAATCATTGAATCGGATTAGACCGTTAGCATTAAAAATGTTAAAATGTGAGCGAAAAGTTACATTTTTACATGACAAAAGTACATCTTATTTAAAGCTTGAGTCTTCTGTAGTTAAATATAAATACATTCAAAAATAATGTCGGGAATGGTTATGTTGGGCTCAGTGGTTAGCCCTGTGGCCTCACAGCAAGAAGGTCTCTGGTTCGAGTCCCGGCTGGGTCAGTGAATTGATGAACTAAATTGGCTGTAGTGCATGAGTGTGTGTGTGTGTGTGTGAATGAGTGTGTATGGGTGTTTCCCAGTACTGGGATGCAGCTAGAATGGCATCCGCTGAGTAAAACATATGCTGGAATAGTTGGTGGTTCATTGCGCTGTGGTGACCCCTGATGATTAATGGACTAAGCTGAAGGAGAATGAAATGAAATGCTGTCAGAGCGATGCGGATCGTGTTCAGCTCTCTCTGCCACTGTACTTTAGACTATCGCTCGCTCTTTAAGTCTGCCTGACTAGATGATTACTGCGATATAAAGCTCTTCTGCATCTTTGACCCATGAATGATGATCTATTAGTGTGCGGTGGTCTGTGTAGCGTGACTGGGGCGAGTGTTGAGATCCGCTAAAGGTCTGTGTGTAATCAGATTGACCTTTCGCTCAGCACTGACTCCTGCTGTTCCTCCACACAGAATCTGGCGGAGATACAGACCTATCTGAACATCCTGCAGCAGATCAACCAGACCATCCCTCTGATGACCAGCGTCTCCGTGCCTGAGGTGTGTGTGTGTGTGTGTGTGTCTGAGAGAGAGAGAGAGGGTGAGTGAGTCAGTGCGTGTGCGCCAATGAGAGTGAGAGAGTGCATGTGTGTGTGCATGCGTGTGCGCAAGCAAGTGCGAGATTGTGTTTGAGACTGTGTGTGTAAGTGAGAGAGAGAGAGAGAGAGAGAGAGTGGGCATGCGAGTAAGTGAGTGTGAGTTTGTGTGTGTGTGTGTGTGTGTGTATGCATGCATGCGAGCAAGCGAGAGAAAGTTAGTGTGTAAGAGAGAGAAAGAGTGTGTCTGTGTTCAAGCACGCGAGTGTCTGGATGTGTGTGCATGCATGCGAACAAGTGAGTGAGTTTGTGTGTGAGAGAGTGTGTGTGCGCGTATAAGCAAGCATGAGTCTGTGTGTATGTGAGGGAATGAGAGTGTGTGTGTGTGTGTGCATGCACGCAAGTGTGGATGCGTGTAGGTGCATTCATGCGAACAAGGGAGTGAGTTTGTGAGAGTGCGCGTGCATGTGTGCACGCAGGTATGCAAATGAGTGTGAGTTTGTGTGAGTGTATGTGAGAGAGAGAGAGAGAGAGAGAGCAAATGCCAGCATGCATGTGTCTGTGCAAGTGTGCATGCGCACAAGTGTGTGCGTGCGTGCATGTAAACGAGTGTGTGTATGTGAGAGAAAGTGAGTGAGTGTGTGAGTGTGAGAAACACAGAGAGTGCGTGTTGTGTATGAGCGTGCGTGCGTGCGTACGTGCGTGTGCGCCACATTGTGCTCTTTCTGCCTCTGTGTCACAAGGAATAAGAGCTGAGCTGCGGCGCTGACACTGAAATTAACACTGCGCTCTCAATGTGCCGAGAGTGATCAGTGTCTGACGCTCACACCCTCTGAGCCCTCTCACACACACTCACATTCTCACAAACACACACTCAGACTCACACAAACACATACACACTCACAAGCAAATATATTCACAAACATAAACATTATAAAGTTTGTAAAGTCATATTTTCTGTCTTTCATTAGATATATTATACACTCACTGGCCACTTTATTAGGTACACCCTACCGGGTTAGACCCATTTTGCCTTCAGAACTGCTTTAATCCTCCGTGTCAGATTCAACAAGCTACTGGAAATATTCCTCAGAGATTTTGCTCCATATTGACATGATAGCATCACACAGTTGCTGCAGATTTGTCGGCTGCACATCCATGATGCCAATCTCCCGTTCCACCACATCCCAAAGGTGCTCTATTGGATTGAGCTCTGGTGACTGTGGAGGCCATTTGAGTACAGTGAACTCATTGTCATGTTCAAGAAACCAGTCTGAGATGATTGGTGCTTTATGACATGGTGTGTTATCCTGCTGGAAGTAGCCATCAGAAGATGGAGACACTGTGGTCATAAAGGGATGGACGTGGTCAGCAACAATACTCAGGTAGGCTGTGGCGTTGACACCATGCTCAATTGGTACTAATGGACCCAAGTGTGCCAAGAAAATCTCCCCCACACCATTACACGACCACCACCAGCCTGAACCGCTGATACAAGGCAGGATGGATCCATGCTTTCATGTTGTTAAGGCCAAATTGTGAGCCGAGCATCCGAATGTGTCAGCAGAAATGGAGACTCATCAGACCAGGCAACGTTTCTCCAATCTTCTATTGTCCAGTTTTGGTGAGCCTGTGTGAATTGTAGCCTCAGTTTCCTGTTCTTAGCTGACAGGAGCGGCACCCGGTGTGGTCTTCTGCTGCTGTAGCCCATCTGCCTCAAGGTTGGACGTGTTGTGTGTTCAGAGATGCTCTTCTGCAGACCTCGGTTGTAACGAGTGCTTATTTGAGTTACTGTTGCCTTTCTATCAGCTGGAACCAGTCTGGCCATTCTCCTCTGACCTCTGGCATCAACAAGGCATTTGCGCCCACAGAACTGCCGCTCACTGGATATTTCCTCTTTGTTGAACCATTCTCTGTAAACCCTAGAGATGGTTGTGCGTGAAAATCCCAGTAGATCAGCAGTTTCTGAAATACTCAGAGCAGCCCGTCTGGCAGCAACAACCATGCCACGTTCAAAGTCTCTTAAATCCCCTTTCTTCCCCATTCTGATGCTCACTTTGACCTGCAGCAGATCGTCTTGACCATGTCTACATGCCTAAACGCATTGAGTTGCTGCCTTGGGATTGGCTGATTAGAAATTTGCGTTAACAAGCAGCTGGACAGGTGTACCTAGTAAAGTGGCCGTTGAGTGTATGAGGGACTGACTTTATTTACCAGACAAGTGGATATAACTGGATTTGTACTGCAAACCTTAAAAGTTAAAAAGTTATAATTTTTTAATTAATGTTTTAAGCTATTAGTTACTGTAGTCTCAAAAGGTCATTCCACATTAATCCACAGATTTTGTAGGAGATTCTGTGCAGAAATAGCAAAAATTGTCCACAGATTCTGTCTGGCCCTGTGTATGAGTTAGAAACCACAACCAAAAAAAAAACACTGTCCAAATCAATAATGCTTTTCTTACTTGGAGTTTCTGTCTTGTTTCTAGTCCTAATATCTAAACATTCTTAAATCAAGAAGCATTTTCTAGACAAGCACAAAATATAGTCTTGTTTTCTGAAATACTGAGTCAAAATGAAGTGAGTTTTTCCTTAAAACAAGCCAAATAATCTGCCAATGGAGTAATCAGAATAATCTAGTGTTCCCCTATTGGCTGAATATTTTGCTTGTGTTTTGCTTGTTAAAACCCACTTCAATCTGACTAATTTCTGAAATCAACACTATATTTTGTGCTTGTCTAAAAAATGCTTCTTGATTTAAGAGTTTATAGATATTTGGATTAGAAACAATACCAAAGCTCTAAGTAATAAAAGCATTTGTTTGCATGATGCTTACGGCTGTGTTCTGCGTTTCCAGGATCAGGAGCGTCTAATTGCACAGCGAAGGGTCCCAGCCCTCAGAAGTCAGCTGGAGGAGTACAAGAGCGCCATCTGCCAGCTGCAGACGCAGAAACACCGGCTGCAGACCGAGGTAAATTCTACTCCACACACACTGTAAACATTTTTTTTTTGCTGCTTGTTCAAACTGCACCCTTTAATTGATTTCATTTGATTAGATTTTTCCTGTTAAACACATAAAAAAAAGAGATTTTGAAGAATGTTGGAAACCACTGACTACCATAGCAGGAGAAACAAATACTGTGGAAATCCAAGGTTTCCAACATTATTCAGTGTATCTTTTGGTGTTCAGTAGAAGAAAAACCTAAACTGATTTAAAACCAGTGGAGGGTGAGTAAATAATGACAGAAATTTCAGTATTGGCTGAACTATCCCTGTAACAGGCTAATAACATTGACCCTAAAATGATTTACAATATTTTAAAAACTGCTTTATTTCCAGCCTAAATCTCCAGAAGAAAAATATAATAGGAAATACTGTGAGAAATGCCCTTGCTCTGTTAAACAGCACTTGGGAAATATTTAAATAAGAATTCAAAATTCACAGGACGGCAGATCATTTTGCCTTTAAGTCAAGTATACTTAAGTGCAATATTAAGTATATTTCTGAGAAGTACCTAGAGTACATTTCAGAGAAATACTTAAAGTAGACTAAACATATACTTCAGTATTTTTTTAAACAGTAGCTAAGAATACATAATAATAATAATTTAGCCTTCGACCAGTCAAGTATACCTAAGCGCAATATTAAGTATATGTCTGAGAAGTGCCTAACTGAACATATACTTTAGTTTTCTTAGTTAAAAGAAAGCAGCATAGAGAATACTACTGTCTGTGTGTGTTTTTTGTAGACCTCTGCATTGGAACAGACCATCAAGACCACACAGGAGAGCTACGACGATGAGATCCAGCTTTACAACGAGCAGATCGAGACTCTGAGGAAGGAGACTGAAGAGGCAGAGAAATCACTGGAGAAGTACACCAATAAGTGCCGTCAGCTGGCCGTTTACCAGAGCTCTCTGGAGAATGAGCTGGACAGATACAAGAGGATCATCGAGAACGAGGACAACAGGTCAGAGCGGAGGAAAAACACACACTAATCATCCTCCACATGTGCAAATTCATTAAAAAAAAAAGTTTTTAGATTTTAGAGTTTAGATTAATACAACAACGACTGCAGTAATTAATATGTTTTGGGGATTCTACAGTTGCTATGGTAACATGACTACCACAGTAAATGATCCGTTGTGGTTATTGTACAGTTGCTATGGTCACACAACAACAATAGTAATTGATCTGTTGTGGCGATTCTATAGTTGCTATGGTAACTCACTAACTATAGTAATTAATCAGTTATGCTGATTCTATAGTTGCTATGGTAACACACTAACTATAGTAATTAATCAGTTATGCTGATTCTATAGTTGCTATGGTAACACACCAATTATAGCAATTAATCAGTTATGCTGATTCTATAGTTGCTACAGAAACTCAACTACTGTAGTAATTGATCTGTTGTGGTGATTCTACAGTTGCTATGGTAACATACCCATTGTAATTGGTATGTTGTGGTGATTCTACAGTTGCTATGTAAAATGTATACATAAAATTAAGATGAAATTAAACTAAAGCCTAAAATAAACTAATGATTAAAAACTACAATAGTATCTCGTTTGCACCAAAATACCACTGATTTGTGTAGATTATATGCATATAAATATTTTTTATATGTATTAATTGTATGATGTCGCATTATTTTATCATGAAGGAACAGTTCATCCAAACATTATCTACAAGCAGTATTTATTAGATTTAAGTATTAAACTAATTATAATTAATGTTATATTAATTATTTTAATTATACATCTAAGATATATTCAAATTAAATAATTAATAATAAAGCTAAATTAAATACATTTCAAATTTCAATCTGAGTAATGGCAGGCGAGTAATGGCAGTCTCCACACAGTGGCAGCATTGCTATATTATTTTTTCCCCTCAATAACTCCAAGATTTATAAGCCCAGTTCAATTCTTGTTTCAGGATGATTTCTTCATTTCTTCACAGTTCATTTGAAATATATGCATTTAATCACCAATGTTGTAAAGCTTTGTCTATCAGTATTTCTTTAATATAGTCTTTAAAATGCTCACGTAATGTTCTTTCTTCCTCTTTCCGTCACAGACTGAATTCAGCAATAATCGGGACACCCATTACTCTGCTCACCAGCAGTTATAAATACACCCATTGTCCGAGCATGACACGGACTGGAAAAGGTGAGAGTCTGGGGTCGGGGCTGTGTGTTATATAACATTGCTTCATCACTGTGATTGACAGAGCAGTCAGCCAATCAGCAGGCAGCAGCTGTGAAGATTTACGCCCACTCAGCTGTCAATCAAGCCCACTCTGTCTGTCTCAAAGCCGAATAAACTGCCTGCGAGATCCCACATTGGCCCTTTAAAGGGATAGTTCACTCAAAAATGAACATTCAACAACTGCCTACTGACTCTCAAGTGGCCATCCATAATATAAAAATCTGTTATTTGCTTTTCCAGATATCACCCAAGTCATTCAGGACATCACCAACGTGAAGCCCCGTCAGAAGTACTTTGCTAAGAAAGTGCTTAAAAAGAAAGAGATCACGTCTCGAGGAGCGAGCGGCGGGCTGGAGGAGAAACCAGCAGAAGAGCTTGAGGAGGAGGAGAAAGGGCTGACAATGGAGGATCAACAGCAGGAGGCGCCAAAACAGGAGCGTCCGGATGTCCCAGACGGAGCACAGATCAGCAAAGCATTCGACACGCTCTGCAACATCATCCGGGACCGCATGCGGCGCGTCAGGAGGCCAGAACCCATCGCTGATTTCTTCACCAAGGGACGATACGTGCTGGTGACCGGAGACTCCAGCTATCTCGACCCGTGCTTTTTCTCCACCACTCCATCAGCTAGTCATGTATTCGTCACTATTAGGGATGACATGATGCCTTACGATTCCTATTGGAGAGGCACACCCACTCCTAGCCCCCTACCGGGACCTCCAGCACCACCTTCAGATCCTGGAAAAGATGATGAGGGAGGCGGAAAATCCAAAAAAGGAGATCCTCATCCAAAGAGGAAGGAACCAGAACCAGGTCCTTCTCCTAGGCAACCTTCACCCCATCGTGGAGGAAAAAATAAGGATCCTAGTGAACCTCCACCCATGCCATCCTACAGCTCCATCCCACCCGATTCTATGAGTTATGAGAAGGTGGAGGTGGTGGAGTCGGTGGAGAAGCTCTCGCCTGATAAGAAAGTCAAAGGCTATGAGGAGACCACTACGGTGGTGGAGACCATGATCGAGAAAACCAGCAGAAAGAAGCACGGCGATCGCTCAACTTGAGCTCAATGCGATCCTGCTTTACTTTCCAGATTACTCACAGTTGAAGGCTGAATTATTAGCCCTCCTGTATATTTTTTTTCCCCTCGATCTCTGTTTAACACATTTCTAATCATAATAGTTTTGATAACTCATGTCTAATAACTTTATTTTCTATTCACCATGATGACAGCACATAATATTAGACTAGATATTCTTCAAGACACTAGTATTCAGCTTAAAGTGACATTTAAAGGCTTAACTAGGGTAATTAGGGTAAAGTAAGGGTAATTAGGCAAGTCATTGTATAACAGTGGTTTGTTCTGGAGACAATCCAAAACTAATATTGACCCTAAAATTGTCTTTAAAAAATAAAAACTGCTTTATTCCCGCTGAAATTAAACAAATTAGACTTTCTCCAGAAGAAAAAATATTATAGGAAATACTGTGGAAATTTTCCTTGCTCTGTTAAACATCATTTTGGGAAATATTTGGAAAAAGAAAATCAAAATCACAGGAGGGCGAATAATCCTGACTTCAACTGTTAAGCGCTGATGTTGACTTCTTGGACCTTTACTGTCTGAAAACTTGGCATTGTAAACATCTCCCCGCCTCATGCAAAACCATATTTTGATTTACTAATGCTGGGTTCATATCAAATGCGGAAGTATTTGTGCAAGTAAATTTTGAAACAATTATAATGTCTGCCGCATTGGCATGCCTATAAATGGAACTCAATAGGGTGAAACGTGCAGCGCGGCTTAATTTGTACGATTGTCAGTATTTACATACATTAGAAACACAGTCAGTATAAACACAAATGCAGAATACTTGTCGTGCAGGATTACAAATGTTAAACTTGCGCATTAGATGTGATCAAGTCGAATTTCAAGTGTTTAAATATTAAAAATCCCACCAAAAAAAATTGGCGGAGGGAAAAAACATTCCATGAGTAAACTAGTGCAAGTGACAGCAATTCTCACTGCAATTTGGAACTTTTAGCGGTCTCAGTCGCAATAGGGTGTAAGCATGCAATGTTCTCTTGGACGGCACTGCAAAAAGGGGCGAGATAAAACTAGATAATGCGACACTGATTGCTCCATATTTTAATTTTATGCAAAATAGGGGGCTCGTTTTGATCTTTTATTGGACTTGCACAATCATGTGATGTGAATTTGCAGGTCAGAGTTCACCAGATTAAAATTTCAAATGCAGCGACACGCGAAACTTGTTGCATGAGTTTTCGTTTCCAGTCTGCTGCATTCATATACATATTAATGCACCTCAATAGAGTGAAATATTTGGTCAATATTTACATACATTAGAAACACAGTCAACATAGACACAAATTATCAGCAGGCGACACAAATGAGGCAGAAAAGTCATCTTGCAGGATTTTAAATATTAAAATATTATAATAAGGTAAAAAAAAACATCCTGTGTGTAAACCAGAGCAAGTGGTAATCTCACAGCAATTTGGAACTTTTTAATTTAGTGACTAACTCATATTAAAGCCTCAGTCAGAATAGAGTTTGAGCATGCAAAGTTCGATCAAATGTAAAAAGAAGCGGGTTCGCCAAATTAAAATTTCAAATGCAGCATCATGCGAAACTTGTTGCTCGAGTTCCCATTTACAGTCTGCAGCATTCACGTGCATATTAATGCAACTCAATGGAGTGAAAAGTGCAGTGACTGCGGCTTAATTTGTACGAATGTCAATATTTACGTACATTAGAAATAAAGTCAATATAGACACAAATTATCAGTGTGCGACACAAATGATGCATCTTGCAGATTTTAAATATTTAAACTTGCACATGTTTGAATATTAAAAATCCTACCAAAAAGGGGTGGAGGCCAAAAAAAAAACATCCTGTGAGTAAACCAGAGCAAGTGACAAGCTCACAGCCCAATTTGGAACTTTTGATTTAGAGGCTAACTCATATTAAAGCCTCAGTCACAATAGGGTTTGAGCATGCAAAGTTCTGTCAGATGCAAAAAGGGGCGGGACAAACATGACGATGCGACACTGATAATGCATTTGATTGCTTCATAATTTAAATTTATGCAAAACAGGGGTCACGTTTAGATCTTCTATTGACTTCAGACAATCACATGACATGAAAATCCCAGTTCAGAGTTGGCCAAACTTGAACTTGTGTGTGTGAAATTAGTGTTTACAGTCTGCCACGGCTTAATTTGTACAATTTAATTCACACATTTTGGTAAGATTTGCTCATCCCCCAACACTGAAAATAATTTGTCTGCAATTTATTTGTGTTGAATTTAAACAAATTAAATGTAGTAATGTTCAACTTAATTTGCTTGTTTAAATTCAGCCCAAACAAATTGTTTACAACCACCTAACTTAAAAAAATGTAGTAAATCCAAGGAATCATCTCTGAATTATTTTTTTCAGTGAACGAGGGGAGATTTAGGAGTAGGGTTTGGGGGCACTCCTCTCTTTTAAAATCATACAAAACCAAATGAAATCCTCTGAATTAGTCACATTTCTGACATTACATAAAATAGTAACGTTTCCTCAAGAGACTGGGCTCCGCGTCTGGTGTGAACCCAGCATAAGAACCAAAGCAGGAGAACATTAATGGCCAGTTTCAATTGGATTCACAGGCTCTATTCCAAAACCTAGCAAGCTGCCTGCTAGTGCTACAGACACACAACTTCAGAATAAGTGTTGGACTTTAAGTGCTCTACAATTCATGAGTTCAAAAAGGTGTGGTGTTAACGTTGTTAAAGGGACAGTTCACTCAAAAATGCTAAGATCCGCCATTATGTACATAGACTCAGAGTATATGAACACACAAAAAAGATATTCTGAAGAATGTTTCAGCTGAAAAATTGACCATTGACGTTTATGCATGAAAAAAAAAAATACTATGGAAGTCCATGGCTGTTATTTTCTCTCCAGCATTACTCAATGCATTGTGTTCAACAAAAATAGAAACTCAAGCATGTTTGAGACAAGATGAGCAAAAGAGAACAGAATTTAATTTGTGTGAACTACCCCTTTGAGCTATTTAAGTTTTATTTTCTATTCTGGATTTACCCTTGTTTTGTCCACCATCTTGGATGGGTTTTTTCCCCTCAGGAATTGCCAACAATATTTGCAATGCTGCCACTTCTTCTAAATCCTGCTATGTTAAAATACAGTAAGCGGAAATCTTCCTGCCAGTTTAGCATCGGGAGCACACCCAATGCCCTAAAATGCTGCCTATAAAGCTAGCTCACTAGGTTCTGGAACGGAGCCATACAGCTACCCTGATTGACATGTACAGCATCACCCTCTCCTGCCCGTACCCTCAGCTCAATCAGCAAATGTTTAGAGCTTTATTTGCGATACTTTGTTCAATTTAGGATTCCAGCATTGATCAGCAGTCTTGATGTGTATAAACTGCGCCAACAAATAAACATCAAAAATCACAAAAAGGGGAAGTGTGTGTGTGTGTTTGTTGAGTTATGTCACTTATTACATTTAGAAAAGAAAGGGACAGTCCACCTACACTGCAAAATAACAACTCTTAAGATGAAATCTTCATAGCAATTTGCACAGTCATTCATTCATTTTCCTTTGGCTGACTGCCTTATTTAACAGGAGTCGCCACAGCGGAAGGAACCACCAACTATTCCAGCATATGTTTTACGCAGCAGATGCCCTTCCAGCTGTAACACAGTACTTGGAAACACCCATACACACTCATTCGCACACACACTCATACACTACGGCCAATTCAGAAACCGGAGCACCCGGAGGAAACCCACGCCAACTCGGGGAGAACATGCAAACTCCACACAGAAACACCAACTGAGCCAGCCGGGTCTTGAACTAGCGACCTTCTTGCTGTGAGACCACAGTGCTAACCACTGAGCCACTTTACCACCAATAACGATTTGTTCAAGTAAATTTTATTGTCGTATATTAAATATAATTAGCTTGTCAGTATCATGTCAGATTTATTTTGTGTTCATCCAAACACTCCTAAGTAGTAAAAGTTAATTGGCTAACTTTAACGTTGAGTCTATATTTATTTTAATAATCATAAATGATAATCAATAATCAAAAATAATCAATAATAATAAATGTTAAGTTCTTGTTTTAGCAACTTAAGTAAATCTTACTAGTCACAGATTAGTACGTTTGGCGTAACTTTAATTAAGACGCACTTTGCCATTGCCCTGAAACGTGTTATTCCATTTTATTTTAAGCAAATTGAACTCAAGAGTACATTCAGTTTTAAAAATTCCAGCACAATCTCAAGGCAATCCATAACTTTTTGATTTAGTGGCTAATTCGTATGAATTCGTACAATCTAATTCGTACAATTCAGTACGATTTGATCATCCTCCAATGACGGTTGGGTTTAGGGGCGGGGTTAGGTGCCACGCCTCCTTTTTAAAATCGTACACGTACGACCCACTGAACTGACAAAACGTAAAATACATACGTTTTCTTGTGAGATCAGGCTGTCTTACTGATCTCAGATCTGGTGTTAGCACAGCTACAACCCTCTGCAGTGGCGTAGCGCAAAATGCAGGGGCCCTCCTGCACGGATTATTGACGGGGGCCCCTGGTGAAGTCGGTCACGGAAATCACGGTAAGAGGCGGGCAGGGGGGGGCTGTGATGGTCATGGAAATCACGCTAAGTGGGGGGAGGGGTTGTCTCAGCAAGAAGGGCACTGGTTTGAGCCCCGGCTGGGTCAGTTGGTGTTTCTATGTGGAGTTTGCATGTTCTCCCCGTGTTGGTGTGGGTTTCCCCCACAGTCCAAACACATGCGCTATAGGGGAATTGATCAACTAAATAGGCCGTAGTGTATGAGTGTGTGTGAATGAGTGTGAATGAAGGGCATCCTCCGGGTAAAACATATGCTAGATAAGATGGAGGTTCATTTGGCTGTGGCGATCTATGAAACAGAGACTAAGCTGAAGGAAAATGAATGAATGAATATTAATATTTAACTCCTTCCACTTATCATTACATTTTCACATCAAGTAAATGTATAATTATGAAATATTTTACTTGGTAAATTCTATTTAACCTTGACATTTATTGTTGCAATTTATGTACAAATATAAGAGTAAATGTATTAGATTTTACTACACTAAAGTATCTTCTTACTAAGAGTTTTTGTCTTGTTTCTAGTGGAAAAATCTAAAAATTCTTAAATCCAGAAGCATTTCTAGACAAGCAAAAGAAATTTTCAGAAATATGCCAATTTTTCCTTAAAACAAGCTAAATAATCTGCCAAACCCACACAAAAAGAGTGTAGTTTATAGACTTGAATGACTTGTTGTATCACAATAACTAAAGCTTTCTTCATAAGGGGAAAATATTGTCGTAATCACTCAGATGCTTTAACAAACAGCTAAATAGATTTATTATATATGGACAGTGCTATGAAATCTCCTTTTTTTGTTTGGCCATAAGCAGTATAATTACACACATTCCATCTCTTCATAACAAAAAATTAAAAAATAGTGTCCTCAGAAAGAAAGAAGGAAAGAAACACATACAGAAATAAATATCACTTCTTTGTTTGCAAGATACTAAACTTTAAGAAGAAGAAGAGTCACACAAAAATGATTTACAGTCACAAACTGTACAGCAGAGGTGCGGGAGAGCGTGAACATAATAAATTCTAGATATAATTGGTTTATTTACAGTTCTGAAAAGTGTAAAAAATAAAGTAAATGTTGATATATTCTTAGTGGGAAATACAGTGAGATCAAAGCACGCATCTGAACACTTGAGTCACGCTTTCAAATCTGAATCAATCAATGAACATCAAGATAAAATACTGTAGTCACCTACACAATAGTGCTTTTGAACCATACCATAGTCAAACAATATATTACCATAGCAACTATAGAATGACCACAACAGATCAGTTCAAGTAGAATGACTCTATTGTGGTGATTCTACAGTTGCTATGGTAACATATTGTTTTACCATAGCAACTATAGAATCACCACAATAGATTAAAGTAGAATGACTATTGTGGTTATTCTATAGTTGCTATGGTAACATATTGTTTACCATAGCAACTATAGAATGACCACAATAGATTCATTCTGCTTGAACTGATCTACTGTGGTGATTCAGTAGTTGCTATAGTAACACAACAACTATAGGAATAAACAAATGACCCAACGCTGTAGTTTTTTGTACAACTATAAGGTATATTATTCTGCAATACACCATAGTTTACTGTTGTCAAAGCCAAAGTATACTACAGTATTTTTTAGTTCACTAATACTATGCTAAAGCCTTCATTAACAAAGAGCTGTAAATAATATAGACAGTATGGTTCTAAAACACGATATTATTTACTATGAATTACTGTAGTATTTTTAAATATCTTCCCAGTGACTTGTAGGAGATGTTACCTGATTTTTAAAGTGTTCTTGTGTTATTTTGCAAAATTTTCATACACTTCAACACTGTAATAAACAACAAAACTGTCTAAAATAAGTTAATGTAACATAAAATCATTTGTTGTCTTAAGCTAATCAGGTTTTAGCAAACTTGTTTGTGATTTATACAAAGTGACGACTAAAAAACTTTGACTCAACTTAATGTTTTTGCAACGTAAGCGTGTCTTAAAGGGACAGTTCACTCAAAGTTAAAATGTACACAATTTAAAGGGACAGTTCACCCAAAAGCGTCTGTCATCATTTAAGCTGCGGTCACACTGGGCTTTTCCTCCCATAGACTTCCATTCATACGCACGCGAATGCGTCAGATCGGAAACGTGGGGTCATGCGTCAAGTTTCGCATGTTGCTGCGGTGCAAAGTTCAAGCTTGGTGAACTCTCACCTGCGAAACAGCATCACTTGACTGCTTGAGACCAATCAAGGATCAAAACAGGAGCTCTCCGGACATATTTAAAACATGGAGCAATCGCTCGCTTTTTTAATGTCTAATCATCTTCTTTAATCCCGCCCCTTTTCGCAGCGCAGTACGACAGAATTTCGCACACACAAACTCCAGTGTGACCGTAGCTTTAGCTCCAATCCTAATCCAACACAGCTGATCTGACTAATTAAGGTGTTTAAAAGAGTCGTGAGCACATTGATTAGTTGGATCAGCTGTGTTTGATTAGAACTGGAGCAAAACTGTGCAGAGCTGCGGCCCTCCAGGAATGCAGTTTGAGACCTGTGATTTAAGTGTTCCAAACCTGTACGAGTTTCTTCAACTAAACACAATTTAAAGAAAAGCCTGAAACCATTGACTTCCATAATAGGAAAAACAAATGGAGGTCAACGATTACAAAAACATTTCTGCAAAATAGCTTCTTTTGTGTTCAACAGAAGACAGAAACTCAAACAGGTGTGGAACAAAAAAAGCGTGAATAATTGAATGTGTGTGTGAACTATCCCTTTAAGCATCCAAATGCTTTTCAGAGCTACTGTATAGGGTTATACTTCAATAAAAGTAAACTTGTTCCAAATGATTCATTTGATTTACTTTTTTAAAGTCAGTGGTTGCAAACAATTTATATGTCACCATACCTCATGTTGCTGCTTTCTCCTCCTGTTTCTGTGTGTTACAGACCAACCCTAGGCATCTGCTTTTATTTGCAGGTCATTTGGGTTGATTTGTTCCACCTGTCACTCGTTTCCTCTTTCCTATTTATACCACTTCATTTCCCATCTTGTTTGTCAGTATGTTATCAGTCAATTGTGTGCATTAAACTCTGTTAACCAACTTGTATTTGTGTCCAGGACTGCCAGTGAGTGAATGTCCCCTTGTTTTGGACTCTTTCCACAGCACTTATAATAAAGACTTTGTTTGTTTTTCCCAGTAATTGAGTTCAATCTTTCATTAATAACTTAAACAAATTAAGTTTAGTAATGTTCAACATTTGTTTGTTTAAGACAAGCCCATAAAAACTAAAAATAATTTAGTAAATTATTTTTTTTCCAGTGTAAAATGTGAATAAATGTTTTATTTAAGTGTCCAAAAGGTTTTGAGAGCCACCGCCATAATTATACCTCAATATGAAAAAAAAAATCTTCACTGGATTTACTAATTTCTTTAAAGTATGTGGTTGCAAACAATTCATATGGGCTGAATTTAAACAGACAAATCAATTGTAGTAATGTTCAACTTCATTTGTTTGTTTAAATTCAGCTCATATAATTAATTTGCAACCATTTACCTTAAAAAAATTAGTGAATAAATATAAGTGTGAATAAATGAATACATATTTTGTGTAAACTATTCCTTTAAGTGTCCAAATGGTTGTGGGAGCCGCTGTATATGATTATACTTCAAAATAATAGACTTAAGAACAAGTAAAGAGTGAATAAATGACTTTTTTGTGTGAACTATCCATGTCCAAATGGTTTCTTATAGAGCCACTGTATGGTTGTGCTGCAGTATGACAAAAATATTCATTGGATTTATTAATTTCTTTGAGGTATGTGATTGCAAACAATTCATATGGGCTGAATTTAAAGGAACAAATTAAATTTGGTAATGTTCAACTTGATTTGTTTGTTTAAATTTAGCCCATGTGTTCGCAACCACTTACCTTAAAGAAATTAGCAAATCCAATGAATAATTTATTTCAGTGCATATCGCTTTTTAAAGGAACACTCCACCTTTTTGTGAATGTGCTCATCGTACAGCTCCACTACAGTTAAGGAGTTTAGTTTTTTCATTTTTGGATCCATTCAGCCGACATTTGGGTCTGGCGGGAGCACTTTTAGCTTAGCTTAGCATAGATCATTGAATCGGATTAGACCGTTAGCATCTTGTGCAAAAAGACTTTCAATAATCTTTCTATTTAAAAACTAAATAGTAAACTAAATAGTAACTAAATAAAACATTTCTAAACTATTCCTTTAAGTGTCCAAATGGTTTTGGGAGCCGCTGTATATGATTATACTTTAATATGATAGACTTAAGAACAAGTAAAGAGTGAATAAATGACTTTTTTGTGTGAACTATCCCTGTCCAAATGGTTTCTTATAGAGCCACTGTATGGTTGTGCTGCAATATGACGAAAATATTCATTGGATTTACTAATTTCTTTAAGGTAAGTGATTGCAAGCAATTCATATGGCCTGAATTTAAAGGAACAAATTAAATTTAGTAATGTTCAACTTGATTTGTTTGTTTAAATTTAGCCCATGTGTTCGCAACCACTTACCTTAAAGAAATGAGTAAATCCAATTAATCTTTTGATGAGCACTTTTAGCTTAGCTTAGCTTAGCATAGATCATTGAATCGGATTAGACCGTTAGCATCTTGTGCAAAAAGACTTTCAATAATCAATAAATTCTATTTAAAAGGTAAGTGGTTGCAAATAATTTATATGAATGCATTTTTTCCGTGTGAACTATCCCTTTAAGCGTGCGAATGCTCTACAGAGCTACTGTATATGGTTATGCTTCAATATGGCTGACTCATGTTAGACATTTGGAACAAGTATACTTGTTTGCAAGTTGCAAATTGTTTGCAACCACGTACTTAAAAAATAAAAAACATTAAGTAAATACAATGAATCTATGTTTTATGTCAAGTGTGAATAAATAAATTTTTCTGTGTGAGCCACCTCTTTAAGAGACCGAATGGTTTTCAGAGCTGCTATATGCTTATACTTCAATATGACGAACTCACATCAGACATTTGGAAATAGAAAAGTGTAAATAAATACATTTCTGCGTGAACTAAGCGTCCAAATAGTTTTAAAGTGTGAATAAATGTCTAAATATTGTGTGTGAACTATCCCTTTAAGTTTGCAAACGGTTTTTAGAGCTAATATATATGGCTATACTTTAATATAACAGCCTCACATCTGACATTTGGTACAAGTGAAGTGTAAATAAATTAATTTTGTGTGTGAACTATCTCTTAAAGTGTCCAAATGCTTTTCAGATCCACTGCATTGTTCTAATTCAACATGACGTCAGACATTCATCAAATAATCACAAGAAAAAAACTAAAGAAACTTAGAAAGCTGGCCAGGAATATATGCTAATACAGAGGATAGTAATCATCATCATCATCATGCACATGGCTAGTTATTTTTACTCAAAAGGCTCTTCAAGCTCCTCTCCACGGCTTCGTCCAGCTCCTCCTCCAGCTCCTCTTTTTTGGACATGGCCAGTTTGGACTGATAGTCCCGCACCACTTGGTCTATGTAAGGGGCACTTTGTGTACCGTGCAGCATGAGGGTCCACTCTTTCAGCAGGCCGTTTTGCATGTCGCTCTGGCTCTGGAAACCCACCTCCAGGAGCCAGGGGCCCCGCGGGTCCTCGCCCCAGGTGTGTGTGGTCATGAAGGGCCATTTATCGAAGCCCACTTTGGCGTCGTCGTCTCGGGGCCGGCGGCTCAGCAGGATGGATTTGGTACCCATGGGCGAGGTCATGTTGATGTTGAGGTCTCCACGGCGACTGGCGTTCACCGTGACGACTGCCTGCACGTGCTCCAGGTAGCGCACGAAGTTGTCTTTGCCCTGGCAGGCGTCGGTGGTAATGCTTAGCAGGAGCTTGTTACCGGACTGTATTTTACTGCAATGAGAGAGAGAAATGTTCATGTTGTTATGCATTACATTGTGATATTACATGCTATTTAAAGGTGTAAACAAGATGTAAAATGCATCTCTAGAGCGTGTATGTGAAGTTTAAGCTCAAAATAGCACACTGATAATGTTTTCTAACTCTCTGAAACTGACCCTTTTAGTGTTTGATTCGAATTGCGTGGCGTTTTTGTGACTGTCGCTTTAAATTTAAATGAGATTGTGCTCTTTTCAGAACAGGGCGGAGCTACAAATGCAGATGTGTCAGCATAATGGCAGATTCAAATACAAGACTGAGACAGAAACATTATTAAAAACATCTTAAATAATGTACAGTTGCTTATATTGTATTTTATTGAAGCTGAAAAAAAAACATACTAGAAAAATAGGCGGTTCATTCTGCTGTGGTGACTCCGGATAAATCAGGGACTAAGACAAAAAAATATCAATTATATATATATTTTAAAAATTTGTATATAATTACTTTCTATCTATCTATCTATCTATCTATCTATCTATCTATCTATCTATCTATCTATCTATCTATCTATCTATCTATCTATCTATATATATATATATATATATATATATATATATATATATATATGTTATTTGTTAATTTTTATTACTTTCCAGTAATGTTTTTATTTATTATTGTTATTTGTGTATGCATTTATCAATCTTTTATTGCTATTTAAATGGTTTGAGCATAAAAGTGTACAGAAAAAAATGATAATATAATTAAAAGGAACACTGGATACTGTAAATAATGTTCATCATTCAATTAAAAACAACATGCAATTAAATAATATTGAATTCAGTTCACACTTTGAGTTTGTTCATTCATTGCTTCATTCATTCATTTTTCTTTGGCTTAGTTCCTTATTCATCAGGGGTCACCACAGCGGAATGAACCACCAACTATTCTGGCACATGTTTTACGTGGCGGATGTCCTTCCAGCTGCAACCCAGTACTGGGAAACACCCATACACACTCATTCACACACATATACATCTCATACACTACGGCCAATTTAGTTCATCAATTCACCTAAATGTGTGTTTGGACTGTGGGGGAAACCGGAGCACCCAGAGGAAACCCACGCCAACACGGGGAGAACATGCAAACTCCACACAGAAATGCCAACTGACACAGTCCGGACTCAAACCAGTGACTTTCTTGCTGTGAGGCCACAGGGCTAACCACTGAGCCACTGTGCCACCCCAAATTCTGATGTAATAGATCATTCCTGACATTATTTTGAATGTGTTTATTTTTCTTAGTCTTACTGGGAAACACCCATACACACTCATTCACCCGCACACACTCATGCACTACAGTCAATTTAGTTGATCAATTCCCCTATAGCACATGTGTTTGGACTGTGGGGGAAACCGGAGCACCCAGAGGAAACCCACACCAACACAGGGAGAACATGCAAACTCCACACAGAAACACCAACTGACCCAGCTGAGACTCGAACCAGCGACCTTCTTGCTGTGAGGCTACAGTGCTAACTACTTTGAGTTTGTGTGTTTTATTAAAGCTGAGACTTGAAATTGGGTCATTTAATGTGTTGCATTGATTTGAAACACTTCTGTAGACTTTCCAAATGAATGAGCGCAGAGAAAACAGAACATTCTCTCTGGGTTTCCAGATCAATTTAATGTTTTCCCGGTGACATTTTGAGAGTTATTATATTAATTCAGCGGCATCAGCTAATAAATGAGTATGAATGTGAAGCCCTCTCTGGCCATAATGCATCAGCATCAGACAAATGTGTTTGGACTGCCACTACAGAAATGTCATACAAATAATCAGCAAAATGAGTGTTAATGCGAGTGCCGCATCTGTCTCTGTTTATTTCATAACTGCACTGCAAAAAAAACGGCTTTTCGGTTTTTATTTCTAGTCCAAAATTTGAAAAACTCTTAAATCAAGAAGCATTTTCTAGACAAGCACAAAATATTGTGTTGTTTTCAGAAATAATGAGTCCAAATGAAGTGAGTTTTTCCTTTAAACAAGCTAAATAATCTGCCAATGGGGGAGGTGAAATAATATTGTTTTTCTAATTTTGACATAAGATTATTTTGCTTAACCTACTTGTCCTTTTGTAATTTTGGCATATTATTTTATAAAACAAGACAATATCTTTTGTATTAATAAGTTTCCTTCCTGCATTTCTTTTTTGAGGCTACATACAACTCTTTTTCTTGGAATTTTGTGTTTCTATTCAAAACACATATTGGATGGATGTATGGATGTATGGATGTATGGATGGATGAACGGACAGACAGATCAATAGATAAATAGAACAAGAGAATGAGAGAAAGATGGATGGATGGATGGATGGATGCAGGGACGGACGGACGGATGGATAGAATGATGGATGGACGGATGGATGGATGGACGAATGGATTAATGGACGGACGGACAGACAAACGGACGGACGGACGGACGGATGAAACGATGGATGGATGGATGGACGGATGGACGAATGGATTGATGGACGGACGGACAGACAGACAAACAGACAGACAGATGGATGGACGAACAGATGGACGGAACGATGGATGGAATGATGGATGGATAAATGGATGGATGGATGAATGGATTGATGGACTGATGCATGGACAGACAGACAGACAGACGGACGGACGGACGGACGGACGGACGGACGGACGGAAGGAATGATGATGGAAGGATGGATGGAAGGATGGATGGATGGATGGACTGATGGATGGGTAGATGGATTCATGGATGGATGGATGGATGGATGGATGGATGGATGGATGGATGGATGGATAGATGGATGGACGGATGGATGGATGGATGGATGAATGGATGGACGGATGGACTAATGGATGGGTAGATGGATTGATGGACAGAGGGACAGACAGACAGACAGATGGACAGATGGATGGACGGAAGGATGGATGGATGAACCGATAGATGGATGGATGGATAGATGGATGGATGGATGGATGGATGGATGGATGGATGGATGTGGATTTACATCCCACATTTAAAACATTTCTTTCTCAGAATTCAGCGTTTTGTATCTCAGTTTTTCCTCTGTTGTTGTTTTAGGAAATTTGAGTTTCCTGTATTTTGTACAAATCTTTTCATTTTTTCTGCAGAATTTTGACTTTATATCATAAAATCAGTAGTTAAATTTGTAATTGAAATACAGAGTTTCCATCACACAGTTGTTTCTTCTTTTCAGAATTCAGTATTTGCTTCAATTCAGACTTTTTCACCTAATAATTCTCCTTGTAATTCTGAGTTTTCGTCTTGAAGGAGCTGTCAGGCACGGCTTCTGTTCCAACAGATCTGAACTAGAGCCATTTTACAACTGGGCCAGTGAAAGAAAGAAACTGCTTATATGTTCCTCTACTTTCATTGTGGAGCCAGCAATTGCTTTGGCCTGATTGCGTGTGTGTGTTGTGTGTGTGTGTGTGTGTGTGTGTGTGTGTGTGTGTGTGTGTGTGTGTGTGTGTGTGTGTGTGTGTGTGTGTGTGCGTCTGTGCGTGCGTGTGTGCGTGTGGCGTAAAGTGGATGTAATGGCATTATCAGAGGCAGGTCTCCAGTCGGACCCATTACGCAGCTCAGATTAGTGTGTGTGTGTGTTTAGTGTGTGTGTGTGTCTTCACTCGTTCAGAGGGCAGTGTTTCCCCGGAAACTAGGATAGAAACATCCACAGGAGAGGACAGAAGGTGTGTGGAGCGTGAAGGAGACGCTGACAGGTATTAACTCTTTCCTCAACAGTGTTTTTATTTAAAATGATGCCAGCCATCGCCACACTGCTAAAATGCTTCTCCTGCTAAGAGTTTTTGTCTTGTTTCTAGTCCAAAAATCTTAAAATTCTTAAATCAAGAAGCTTTTTATAGACAAGCGAAACATATAGTGTTGATTTCAGAAATACTGATTCAAAATGAAGTGAGTTTTTCCTTAAAACAAGCAAAATAATCTGCCAAACCCACACAAAAGAGTGTATTTTATAGATTTGAATGACTTATTGCATCACAATAACTAAAGTTTTCTTGTCACCCGAATCAAAAAGGGAAATTATTGTTATATTCACTCGAGTGCTTTAACAAACAGCTAAACAGGTTTATCATATATTAACAGTGCTATCATTAGGGCCAGATGGAATCTGCAGACATTTTTTGCTATTTATGCAGAGAATTTTGGTAATATTGAATAATTATGTGAGGATCATAACTAAAACCTTAATATTCGAAATAAAAAAATAACATCTTTTTTACTTTTATTTAATGTTTAAAAAGCAAATCCAATTAGATCCACTTTATTTGGTGAACAAAGCAAGTCTCTCATATAAGATCTCTACTAAAAGACAGACAATATTACTGTACAAACTGCACTGTACATAAATTAATTGAACATTTTTATTCATTCATTCATTCATTCTATTTTCGGCTTAGTCACTTTATTAATCCGGGGTCGCCACAGCGGAATGAACCGCCAACTTATCCAGCACGTTTTACGCAACGGATGCCCTTCCAGCCGCAACCCATCTCTGGGAAACATCCATACACCCTCTAATTCATACTCATACACAACAGACAATTTAGCCTACCCAATTCACCTGTACCGCATGTCTTTGGACTGTGGGGGAAAGCGGAGCACCCAGAGGAAAACATTTTCATAATAGTCAATAATATTACTGTAATTAAATTAAAAACGGAATAAATATCGATTTACACACATTTACTCAAGTAAATAAACAGAATTAATGATGGGGTAAACATCTGTGGAGTTCTGTACATGCAGATTCCGTCTGGGCCTAGCTATGACTTAAGAATTTGTAGATATTTGGACTAGAAACGAGACAAAAGACAGGTATTTTTTGCAGCGCAGCACTTTTGATGATTTTCTCCTAAATTTGATGGTCCTCTGAATGTTTTTGCTATGATTACATGAGCATTTTATATATTAAAGTTAAGAAACAACAAAAAATGCATTGTTTTCTATAGTCCTGTGTCCATGTATAATCACCATTTGAATGCAGATACATTTATACAGTGTGTGTGTGTGTGTGTGTGTGTGTGCGTGCGCATGCATGCGTGCGTGTGTTTTCAATTCATGTTCTTCTAGCATTCAGAGTTTGCATCTCACAATTCATCCTTTTTTTCTTGGAATTACATTTTGAGTCCTCATAATTCTGAGGTATGATACAGACAGGGCTTACGTACCACATTTTGTTTCCCCTTCCTTCACAAAAGCCTTGAATTCATATATAGTTGTTGGATGATTGTACATTAGATGGCTGTAATATCATTATACCACTGATTTGCCATTGCAAACCTTTAAATAAACGTTTAAAGGTCCTGTGAAGTGCTTAGATGTGCACATTTTTATTTGATGTTTGGCGTAATCTCAACTGAAGCATGAAGAGAGGGCAGGTCATATATTAGCTCCTCCCCTTTAAAAATGGCCAATAGCGTGTTTTTTTTCTCACAGCTCTTCCAATGAGAGTGGTTAAGCTCAAGCACATCAAATGAACAGCCAATGAGAAGATGGGGGCGGGGCATGTCAGATAATACTGAGCTTTTAATTGGTCAGAAGATGAGAAACTGAAGTATGTGGAGACGTCAAAATAATCCTTAATCCATTTAGGTGGAAGTGACAAACTGCTGTAGATGTTTATATCAGGTTTATATCTCCTAATGTGAATATTGTCACAGTTTTAGAGCACACTAGCTTATAGATATCCTTAAAACTAACATCTAAATAACTTTAAATAACTAAGTTTAGAGTACTTCATTGGCTTCACGCACACAAACACACACACATACACACACGCACAATAGACCCATTAGTGAACTGAAAAAAAGGAGCAGAAGAAACAAATGGAGCCTTGAGCTGAATCTATTGAGTGTTGGAAAAGAAAGTTAATAAAGAAAGAGCTGCTGGTATCTGGTTGACAGTGAGATAGTGCTGTGGGATCTGGGGGACGTTAATGAACACTGTTATTGATATACAGCACGAGCAGCGCACAAACACACGAGCTGATGAATCTGGTTAATTACCGTTCTGGAACAAAAGGTGCTTCACTGTGTTCCATTTGCTGCCTATGAACAGGTTGTTTTTTACTGTTTGTCTATGTGTGATATATACTGTAAATAGCTAGAAGTGACAAAAGAACATTCCACATGTGAACTTAGTTTTAACAGTAGATGGTGCTCTAGGCTAGTTTTTAACAGTAGATGGTGCTCTAGGCTAGTTTTTAACAGTAGATGGTGATCTAGGCTAGTTTTTAACAGTAGATGGTGATCTAGGCTAGTTTATAACAGCAGATGGTGCTCTAGTTTAGTTTATAACAGTAGACTGCGCTCTAGGCTAGTTTATAACAGCAGATGGCGCTCTAGTTTAGTTTATAACAGTAGACAGTGCTCTAGGCTAGTTTATAACAGCAGATGGCGCTCTAGGCTATTTTTAACAGCAGATGGCGCTCTAGACTAGTTTTTAACAGTAGATGGCGCTCTAGGCTAGTTTTAACAGCAGATGGCGCTCTAGGCTACTGTTTAACAGCAGGTGATGCTCTAGGCTAGTTTTACCAGCAGATGGTGCTCTAGGCTAGTGCTTAACAGCAGGTGATGCAAGCAGAGTACAGCTGTTTGTAAAGCATACAGCGCCATCTGTTGGTAAAAAACAGAAGCACAGACTCCATTCAAGAGACAATATTGATGCATTTTGAAAATCTCAGACTCGATACAGAATCAATTTCTCTAACAGATTTTCGCCACAGCTCTACAGGGAACTCAGTTCATAATTAAACCTGGTATTCTCTCACTGCAGTAATGTGTGTAGTGATTTAGTTCTGCGTTAGCTGCATATAGGCATGGAGGGATTCATTATCCAGTGCAGAAAACCCTCTGCGTGCTGCTGCTCATTACACTTCAGTCACATCATCGCTCCACCGCTGCTTAATTGCTGATCCTCAGTTGGGCCTCGGCCAAGATACTGTTATTGGTATGAGAGGAGGGTTTGTCTCTTTGTCAATGGGGATTTTAAAAAGGACTTCATCACGACTAAGCATACACGCACAGACATACACCTACGCAAGCCTAAGCTGAACAACCGTGATCTCCGATCTCTCAAGCGGCGCTGCATCAAGAATCCTCATTCATTTAGAAGCCATATCACCACATGGGCTCAGGAAAACTGCAGCAAACCTTTGTCAATTACCAACAGGGCTGGCGCGTCCAAAGAGGCGACCTAGGCGGCCACCCTCACCACCCGTGTTTTCAGCAGTTATATCCGTGCCTAGGGCAGCAGAATAGAGAGGGCGGCGTCCATGACACCTCCCTCACCATCCGCGTCCTCAATTATATCTGCGTTATATACAGCGCCCCCCCTCCCCCCCCACCCTCACTTTGCTAATGGGTCACTTTCGTTTTCTTTTTCGGGTTGAGGGCGGCGGGATCGTCCTTTGCCTAGAGCGGCAATTAAGCTTGCTGCAGCCCTAAGTACCACAATAAGTATTTACATCCACAAATGCCAGTGAAAACTGTACTGTGCCAAAAGGAAGCCCTATGTTAACAGTGTCAGGAATAGCCGTCGACTTCTCCGGGCTCTGTGGAATCTGAGCTGGACCATCACAAAGTGGAAACGTGGGCTTTGACCAAAGAAGAAAAGGATCATCTAGACCAGGGGTGTCCAAATTCAGTCCTGGAGGGCCGGTGTCCTGCAGATTTTAGCTCCAACTTGCCTCAACACACTTGCACGGATGTTTCTAGAAAGCCTAGTAAGTGCTTGATTAGCTAGCCCAGGTGTGTCTGATTGGGGTTGGAACTAAACTTTGCAGGACACCGGCCCTCCAGGACCGAGCTTGGACATGCCTGATCTAGACTGTTACCAGCAACAGGTTCAAAAGCCAGGGTCTGTCATGGTATGGGGCTGTGTCGCTCCCATTAGCAAAGATAACTTGCTCTTCTGTGATGCTCCATTAATGCTGAAAAGTACACAGAGATTTTGGAGCACAATATGCTGCCTTCTTTTGCAGGGAAGCCCATGCATACATCAACAAGACAATGCAAAACCACACTCTGCACACATTACAAAGTCCTGCTGCGGAGGAAGAGGATACAGGTACTGAACTGGCCTGCCTGCAGTCCTGACCTGTCTCCAATGGAGAATGTGTGGCGACAACCAAGACCCCGTACTGTTGCCCACCTTAAGACTTGTTTGCAGGCAGAATGGG
The DNA here is from genome assembly GCF_903798145.1 of Danio aesculapii. Taxonomy (NCBI): domain Eukaryota; kingdom Metazoa; phylum Chordata; class Actinopteri; order Cypriniformes; family Danionidae; genus Danio; species Danio aesculapii. The sequence goes on from NC_079447.1 coordinate 52,912,513, forward strand.
ACAAAACTACACCTGAAACACTTTATCATTTGATGTCTTCAGTCTTTAAATGTCTTTAAGTGTTTTGAAAAGGAACGGCAAAATTACAAAGGGTTAAATACTTTTCTTGAAATGTGTTGCAAGAGTGTACACATACAAACACATGCACAAACACACATACACACACACACACGCTCGCACAGACAGACATACAAGTGTCCCTGTGCACCAGTGTAACTGTGGCTGTTGCCATAGCATGTGAAGCCCAGCAGTGAGTGGGAGACGCTAATTATAGCAGAAGTGAGAATGAGAGCGAGTGTGTAGCGTCAGGAGGCCTGACACATGCAATATGCCTTCACACTGAGCACAGACGGGGGTCAGCATTCTACAGTCTAACCACAGCTATCACACACACACACACGCACGGTTAATAAGGACTCTCCATAGGCATAATGTATCTTACACTGTAAAAAACTCCACCCCTAAACTCAAAAACCTGTGGTAAGATTTGAATGTCAATAAATACTTTGAGTATTTTAAATTACAAGTAATAGAGTTTACCTAGGTCATACCCATTATACATTAAACTGTCTTTATAAACCACCATAACCAGTACACACACACACACACACCATTACTGGCGCTGCACTGGCATGGTTAAAATCATACCGATCTGACCATGTTTGTAGCAGTAAATGATAACACCAGACAGTGCTCTAGACTAGTTCATAACAGTAGACTCACTCTGTGCTAGTTTTCAACAGGAGAAGGCATTCTAGACTAGTTTATAACAGCAGACGACGCTCTAGGCTAGCTTTAAACAACAGACAGCGCTCTAGGCAAGCTTTTAACAGCAAATGTCGCTCTAGGCTAGTTTATTGCAGCAGATGGCAATTTAGGCTAGCTTTAACAGCAGACTGCGCTCTAGGCTAGTTTATAGCAGCAGATGGCAATCTAGGCTAGTTTTAAACAGCAGACGGCGATCTAGGCTAGCTTTAAACAACAGACAGTGCACTAGGCTAGTTTTTAACAGCAGAAGGTGCTCTAGGCTAGTTTTGAACAGCAGATGGTGCTCTAGGCTAGTTTTTAACAGCAGAAGGTGCTCTAGGCTAGCTTTAACAGCAGACGGCGCTCTAGCCTAGTTTTAAACAGCAGATGGCGCACTAGGCTAGTTTTAAACAGCAGAAGGTGCTCTAGGCTAGCTTTAGCAGACGGCGCTCTAGGCTAGTTTATAACAGCAGAAGGTGTTCTAGGCTAGCTTTAACAGCAGATGGCGCTCTAGGCTAGTTTTAAACAGCAGATGGCGCTCTAGGCTAGTGTTTAACAGCAGAAGGCACTCTAGGCTAGTTTATAAAAGCAGACGGCGCTCTAGTATAGTTTATAACAGCAGATGGTGCTCTAGGCTAGTTTTTACAGCAGATGGTGCTGTAGGCTAGTTTTTAACAGCAGACGGCGCTCTAGGCTAGTTTATAACAGCAGACGGCGCTCTAGTATAGTTTATAACAGCAGATGGTGCTCTAGGCTAGTTTTTACAGCAGATGGCGCTCTAGGCTAGTGTTTAACAGCAGAAGGCACTCTAGGCTAGTTTATAAAAGCAGACGGCGCTCTAGGCTAGTTTTTAACAGCAGATGGCGCTCTAGGCTAGTTTATAACAGCAGATGGCGCTCTAGGCTAGTTTTAAACAGCAGACGGCGCTCTAGGCTAGTTTATAACAGCAGACGGCGCTCTAGGCTAGTTTTAAACAGCAGACGGCGCTCTACAGCTTTGTTTGTTGTGAATACACAAATTATTTTAAAGTTAAATATTTTATTTTAAATGATTAGAAAATAATGCACTGCCCGTAGTCAATTAATTCTTACACCTTGTTTGGTGTTGTGGTGTATTTTCTGCACTCACTGAATGTCCTGCACGGATCCGGCCACGCAGTGGAATCGTTCGGGCACGGTTTTCCAGTCGCGGGCGAGTTTGACCATTCCTCCGGCGTCCAGCACACCATACCCAAACAGATGATTGAACTCCAGACCCACGCCGTTCCTCCGCCACTGGTGAACCTCATCGTGCAGTTTATTCCTCTTGGAGGTCAGGACGGTCAGGTGCTGCAGGTCTCTCCATGTCAGGTTCGGACTGCACAGAAAACAGTACAAAATTTAAATAAAATAAAATGTTGTTTCCTCTTTATATTGAGTGCTCTGATTTGGTATAATAATTCTACACTGTACTTGTCAGTCAGTGGCAGTACTTGTCAATGTCAGCGTCTAAGAGGACTATATATGAAGCACAAATGAACAGCGACAGGCTGAGAACGTTAGTCTGTTTTCAATCTGCCACTATGCTGACTCACGGGCCTTTGTAGCTCCGCCCTCTTCTGAAAAGAGCCCAGTCTCATTTGAATTTAAAGCGACAGTCCCCAAAATACCACAATTAGGATCAGTTTATGCGAGTCTCTCCATACCCAGTGTGCAGCATCCACATGGATGATGCGACAGCAGCCACAGGACAACGACGCCAGTGCGCTCACCACACACCAGCTATAGGTGGAGTGTAGAGACGGTGACACAGCTAATTCAGTGGATGGGGATGATTGGGAGGCCATGATTGATAAGGGCCGATGGAGGGAATTTGGCAAGGGGACACCTGGGTTACACCCCTACTCTTTACCAGAAGTGCCAACACAATCTTACGGCAATTCGTAACTTTTTTTTTAGTGGCTAATTCGTATGAATTCGTACGATCTAATTCGTACAATTTAGTACGATTTGCTCATCCTCCAATGACGGTTGGGTTTAGGGGCGGGGTTAGGTGCCACGCCTCCTTTTTAAAATCGTACCATTTCGTACGACTGAACTCGTACGAATTCGTACGAATTAGCCACTGAACTGTCAAAACGTAAAATACTTACGTTTTCTCGTGAGATCAGGCTGGAAGTGCCTTGGGATTTGTAATGACCACAGAGAGTCAGGACCTTGGTCGAAAGACGGCGCTCACTGACACTATAATGTCCCCTTCACTGTACTGGTGTATTAGGACTCACACAGACCATAAGTTTCACTTACATAAATACTTTTGGATAATCCAGTGAATTAATAAAAAAATGTACCATTTTTTACTACCATTGTTTAATTATTACTTATATATGTATGTGTGTGTGTATATACATACATACACACACACACACACACACACACACACACACACACACACACACACACACACACACACACACACACACACACACATATATATATATATACAACAGATCCAAATCATTGAGTAATATTTGTTAAATATTTGTAAGTTTTAATTTGCATTTTTATTTATTATTATTATTATTATTGTTATTGTTATTGTTATTGTTATTGTTATTGTTATTATTATTGTTATTATTGTTATTATTATTATTGTTGTTGTTATTATTATTATTATTATTATTGTTATTATTATTATTATTATTATTGTTATTGTTATTGTTGTTGTTATTATTATTATTATTATTATTATCATTATTATTATTATTATTATTATTATTATTATTATTATTATTATTATTATTATTATTATTATTATTATTATTATTATTATTATTTTAAACAAACCACTCCTACCAATAAATGAGCCTTAAAATGTGCTTAAGTTTCTTGTCTTAAACATGGGACACATCCTACAGTAGTCAAAATATTATGACTGATGTTTCTCACTAATAAAGATGTCATTCTGTGTCCAAGTCAGTCCTTCAGCCAAACTCAAATAAACACACAAACACATGCAAATAAAGCTGCAGTTTATACAACGCGTGTTGACTTTGGGCTCAACAAAGAGAGCTTTTCTCCCGACACCTACATCATTATGCAGTAGCGAGCAAACACAAAGCCTTTACAGATCCAGAGCAGTGTCAACAGTCATTAGCAGCAGTCCTGACACCGTAACACACACTCAAACATGTGAACGCAAGCAGAAAACACACGGCAGGACTTTATCACCAGTTCCCTCTGACAAAGCTTTCTAAATCAAGTCTAATGAACCACATTTTGCTTCCTTTACTTACGCATGAAATAAAACACACTTCACAAACCTGCTGATTTTGTGGAGAAAAACCTACAGGAAGCATCAGTGCAACAATTAAATCAAATATAGATGATTTTAGTATCAGCTGAGTGTAAAGAATAAAAATAATCATCATAGATTTCAATGCATAAATTATGTATATAAAATAATATATTATAATTGTAGTATTATAAAGTACTATAAAGTTTTCTAACTGGCGAATGACATGAACTAGTGGATTGGATTTCAGGAGGTGTGGCTTTGGACGGCAGGGGAGGGACTTTGTTTCTAAGATATTATGCTAAATAATATAGAGGAAATGTATGAAAATAATATAGAGGAAAGAGCATCATTTAGGTAACTAATATAAAGCAAATTTATGTAAATAATATAGAGGAAAGTGCATAATTGCATAATAATTGCATAATCGCACAATATAAAGGGAAATGCATGTAATTAATATAGAAGTGCATAATTTATGTAGATAATAAAGGAAATTTATGTAAAAAAGAGCATAATTTATGTAAATAACACAGAGGAAATTTATGCTATATAATATAGAGGAAAGAGCATTGTTTATGTAAATAATATAAAGCAAATTTATGTAAATAATATAGAGGAAAAATGCATAATTTATGTAAATAATATAGTGGAATGAGGATAATTAATGAAAATTATGTAGAGGAAATGTATGTAAATATTATAGAGGAAAGAGCATCATTTGGGTAAATAATATAGAGGAAATGTATGTAAATAATACAGAGGAAAGAGCATTGTTTATGTAAATAATATAAAGCAAATTTATGTAAATAATATAGTGGAATGAGGATAATTAATGAAAATTATGTAGAGGAAATGTATGTAAATAATGTAGAGGAAAGAGCATGATTTGGGTAAATAATATAAAGCAAATTTATGTAAATAATATAGAGGAAAAATGCAAAATTTATGTAAATAATATAGAAGAAAGTGCATAATTTATGTAGATAATATTGAAAAATGCATAATTTATGTAAATAATATAGAGAAAAGTGCATAATTGCATAATTATTGCATAATCACACAATATAGAGGAAATTTATGTAAATAATTTAAAGGAAAGAGCATAAATTGGGTAAATAATATAGAGGAAATGTATGCTATATAATATAGAGGAAAGAGCATTGATTATGTAAATAATATAAAGCAAATTTATGTAAATAAGAGGAAATTTATGCTATATAATGTAGCGGACAGTTATGAAATGTATGTAAATAATTTAGAGGAAAGAGCATCATTTAATGTAAGTGATATAGAGGAAAACACCTTTTTAACAGCAGAAAAAACTCAACAATGTTTTGTTTATCTTGATGTTTTGGTGTCTTTTTCTAAACTCCAAAATTAAAAAAAAAAGAATCATTTTCTGTTTTCATGAAGGCTGAACACATTGAGGGTACAACACTTGTCTTCTGGGTCAATTTTGACCAAATATAAAACCATTTTATAATCAATACTGTCCTGCTAAACATGTTTTACTCTTCAGCGGTGCTTTTATCATGATAACATCCACCCTTTACTGTAGTGAGAGTCGAGTGTTGTCCACTGAGTGAACACTGCTGAAATACTGCACACTGATCAGGGAAAACCCAAACATTCACAGAGCGTGTGATGAAGATCAGTTTGTTTCTAAATTGATCAGCTTTATTTTAGAGGTTTAGTGGAGGCGGGACATTTTGACTCGAAGAATGAACAGTGTATACTGAATTATAGACCGCAGGAGGGTTAATAACATGAGTGTGAGAGATGAGAGTCAGCTCTGCGTACTAAACTTCTAATGGGTCTCCAGTAGCAGACGCAGGCCAAATATGATTTTCTTCCTGGCATTCAGCGTAACACGGGGTAATCATTGACTTGAGCCAAAAGTCTTTCAATTTATTTTCAAGAGTTGATCAGCAGCGTATGTGCCAGACTCGTTTCTCATTAACCACTGAAAGTGTGTCGTATAAAGTTAAAACTCTCAGAAATAAACATTGACACCTGTTTTCCTCCAACAGGGTGATGATGATGCCAAAACTCAATCTCAAAGAGATTGGGCCAGTAGGGGCCTTCTAAGCCTACTGGCATGCTCAGAAGGCTGTTATCATCCATTCACATGGTTAATCAGCTATTTTAATAGTGAGACTCCAGATCCAGATCTGTTGTTACATTACTGTGAGGGTTGAGTTTAGTGTTGGCGTAGGGGTGTAGTTTAATAAATAATTCTTGTTAGCTTCTGGCTGCAACCATGTGTGATCTATAGCTGATTAATGAACACGCCCTTCAACTAAATAATATAACTCTAAGAGAGCATAACGCAGCATGTTTATTTGTCTGCACACTTCTCCTTTAGATGAACAGCAGTGCAGGTTTTTGGCATCAGCACTGCTTCAGTGTTAAAAGCGCATCAATCATAGATAAGATGAGTCAGTTTAGCGCAGATCTGTGTTTCTGCTTCCACATTTTGACACTCCGCTCGTCGGCAGTGATCTACCATCTTGGCCGAGCGTTTGTGTTTTCTCGAGATGCCTTATTGTTTTTCATAAATCATAAATGCAGTGCGCTGGGAAGCAGAAGTGTACGTACTTGGCCTCCAATGCCAATGCGAACACGCCGGCAGCCTCAGGAGCCGCAGCAGATGTGCCCGAGTGACGCAGCGTGCAGTTTCCATACAGATCCGTGGTGGCCTGGAGACACACACACACACACACACACACAAAGAGAAAACCTTAATTAGACATTAGCGTCAATGAGATGCTCATTACACTTCAGTAAACAGCAGGTAAAGGATGTCTTTCATATTCTAATTCAGTTTTCAGGATTAAAGGATGCAAACGGAAGGGAGAATTCTTACCATTCAAAACACCAACCCAGGCTTATTATGGATATGTACCCCTGTATATATTTCTGGAGAGCGCCAAATATGTCCCAGGAGCTACGTTTTTTTGCAAATCCACCAGATAATGGTCATTTGTGTGTAACTTCTCTTTATTTATGATTTGGTTATGGGTAAAACTAAGACTATGCAAGTCAGGTAGTTGAAACGGTAGGCTACAAATAATTAATTCGTTATAAATTAATTAATTATTCATAAATAATTATTATATAATGCCATTATAACTATGACGGTGCCATTATAACTATGACGGCGGTGCTATTGTCCATTGTAATGTTTCACAGTAGACATCGCACGATGCCAAATTGGTCGACATCACCCAACCCTAATTCACACACACTCATACACTACGTCCAGTTTAGTTCATCAGTTCCCCTATAGCGCATGTGTTTGGACTGTGGGGGAAACCGGAGCACCCGGAGGAAACCCACGCTAATGCAGGTAGAACATGCAAACTCCACACAGACATGCCAACTAGCCCAGACGGGACTCGAACCAGATACCTTCTTGCTGTGAGGCCACAGTGCTAACCATTGAGCCACCGTGCTGCCAATTGCCTTATTAATATTAAAGCAAATAATTAGATTACTGATGTCCATGTAAGTATAGTCATTGGTAATCCTTGTGTATTGTCAGATTGACTCCCCTTTGGTTATGTTGGTAGCTGTTTTTGCCCCATTGACTTCCATTATAATCACATGATTTGCAAAGCCATGACAGCATATGATCATGAGTGCTGATTGTTAGTAGTTTTTCCTGTTAGAAAATAATTCACAGCTTCACCACTTGAGGTGTGCTTATTTCCTAATAATTCAACAGATCAGAGTGAGCTATTGCTCTTCTCCTCGGGTCTCCAGTACAGAGAGTGTATTAGTCAGGTGTGTGTCCTCCTCAAGCGTCTCCTGTGTGTAGCACTAGTGTCCTCCACATCTCCTCCTCCTTCTGTTGTGTGTGTGAGTGTGTTAGTCAGGTGTGTGTCCTCCTCAAGCGTCTCCTGTGTGTAGCACTAGTGTCCTCCACATCTCCTCCTCCTCCTCCTGTTGTGTGTGTGAGTGTATTAGTCAGGTGTGTGTCTTCCTCAAGCGTCTCCTGTGTGTAGCACTAGTGTCCTCCACATCTCCTCCTCCTCCTTCTGTTGTGTGTGTGAGTGTATTAGTCAGGTGTGTGTCCTCCTCAAGCGTCTCCTGTGTGTAGCACTAGTGTCCTCCACATCTCCTCCTCCTTCTGTTGTGTGTGTGAGTGTGTTAGTCAGGTGTGTGTCCTCCTCAAGCGTCTCCTGTGTGTAGCACTAGTGTCCTCCACATCTCCTCCTCCTTCTGTTGTGTGTGTGAGTGTGTTAGTCAGGTGTGTGTCCTCCTCAAGCGTCTCCTGTGTGTAGCACTAGTGTCCTCCACATCTCCTCCTCCTTCTGTTGTGTGTGTGAGTGTATTAGTCAGGTGTGTGTCCTCCTCAAGCGTCTCCTGTGTGTAGCACTACTGTCCTCCACATCTCCTTCTGTTGTGTTCTGATGTGATTTCTGTCTGTTGTAGCTGTGAAATCATTCAGGGGAGTGATATGAAGCTGTAATGCGCTCTAAACCTGCCGGAACTACTTTAGCTGTGATACTAAATGTATACCATAGACTTTTCCGTTTAAAAATGACATTATAAAGTAGAGTTTGGTGTGTTTTGCTGTGTGTTATGTGCTTCAGTGAGCGTTCAGTGATGACATTTGGATGTGCAGTAACCCGGATTGGCCTGACTGAACAAATCTGACAGATTAAACACAGTCTTCATCGCGGATCTTTCTCAGAGTCGCAGATATTCCTCACTCCATTTCCATTTCCACTCATTGTCCAGACACAAAACGACCGAAACAATTAACTCTGTCATTTTATCACTGCCTCTCTGTGTTATTATCACACTGCCAGAAGACTAGAAGAACCGGAAAACTAAGAGACTGCTGTTCAAAAAGATGCTTTAGAGCAGGGGTTTACAAACTTTTCTGCCAAAAATTTAGATTTTTATCCAATCCTAAGTGAGTATAGGTGATATATTTGTGTGTATTTGAAGAATTCAGATTTATTAAACAGATATATTTATTAAAATAATATTTTATTCAGCAAACATCTTTAGAAATAGAAAGAAAATACATTTTAATTCATGCAAAAAAAATTACGAACTAAAAAATTTCAACAAAATGTTATTCATTTATTCATTTTCCTTCAGCTTAGTCCCATTTATCAGGGGTCGACACAGCGGAATGAACCACCAACTTATCCAGCATATGTTTTACGCAGTGGATGCCCTTCCAGCTGCAAACTAGTACTGGGAAACTTTACTTGTACTGTTAAAGTTGTGGGGACATTTGTCCTCACAATGTAACACAGACACACACACTCACCACGCCAGCTTCAGGGTTTCTCTTGCGGCCGTTGCTGAAGGTGGAGGCGAGGGTGGAGGAGCAGCTCTCATCATAGAGCGCCGTGCGTCCGTCATTGATGGCCGAGTTGATGGAGATGGTCCACATGCTGGAGGCGTATCCATCACAGTTGCAGTCGTCGTAGCTACCGCCGTCTCCAGAAGCCCATACATAGATACTGCCTTTCCCACCGCGACCCTGTCAAACACACACACACACACACACACACACACTTTTAAATGAGAAGACTACAGTAACTGTAATTGGTCCAAATCAAAACTCTCAATGTTGTAGATTTGGAGAGTTTAAAGGACTAAACCGAAAATGAATGAATGAATGAATCTCTTCTGTAATTGGCTCTAGTTCCTCTCAGCGTCATCTTCATGCTAAGTTAAAGCTCCTGTGAAGTGCTTTGAAATGTGCATTTTTTTAATGATTGGCGTAATCTCAACTGAAACATGAGGAGAGGGTGGGGCATAAAGTAACTCCTCCCCTTTGAAAACAAAGCCAATAGCGTTTAGTCTTTCTCACATCTCTGCCAGTGATTGAGCTGAACCGCATCAAATAGAAAGCCAATGAGAAGAAGGGGGCAGGGCATGTCAGACACAGGAGAGCATTTGATTAAGCTAATTTGGTGTAATTGTAGCAATATTTTGTCATTAAATCATTTAATTTTACAATATTTTGTGAATCACTTGATTATTCCATATTACAATACAATATAATCACGTAATAGCAACGATGTCCCATATGTTTAGTTATTAAAGCTGTGCTTATTTCCGCCGTCGCTATAAAATTACAGTAGATTGCTTGACTAGAAATGTACAGTACTTGCTGATAACATTTTTTTTTGTAATTCGGCTACCTATAATTCAAACCGCAGTAGTTAAATAGCCATTCCTCCACTATTAAGTTTGATTTTTAAGCATTTTGATCAATAAGGACACAAGTCATGTCCTCATAAACCACCTCAACGTTTATACATTGATCATTCTTGTGTCATAAAACAAATCTCTGTCCTTGTAAACCATAAAACCCATTACACACAGAGACATGTTGGTTTTTGTGACTTGTGGGGACATTCCATAGGGTTTTTATGGTTTTTTTAGGGTTCAAATTGTATTTTTTATTACCCAACCCCAACTCTACGCAGTTTTACTTTCTGAAAAAATTTATGAGCCTTTCAAAAAAGATCACATCAGCAATGTCCTCATAACTATCTCCTTGTAAAACCTACCCAGTGGCGTAACGGATGGATCAGCAGTGGATGCACCGCGGGGGGGGCCCGCATGACAAGGGGCCCCATGCGATAACCCAGCCTGATCTCACAAGAAAACATAAGTATTTTACGTTTTGTCAGTTTAGTGGCTAATTCGTACGAATTCGTACGAGTTCAGTCGTACGAAATGGTACGATTTTAGAAAGGAGGCGTGGCACCTAACCCCGCCCCTAAACCCAACCGTCATTGGAGGATGAGCAAATCGTACTAAATTGTACGAATTAGCCACTAAAAAAAAAGTAACGAATTGCCGTGACATTGTGTTGGATAACCAGCACCCAGCACCCCCCCCCCCCCGGTAAGTGTTCACTCATCCCCGGTCTAAAGTATGCGAATATGAGTATAACCCTCCTGAGCATGAGTAATCCGTGCAGAGGTGGGCCCCGCATTTTGCGCTACGCCACTGAACCTACCCATGTCAAGATGTCAGTATTCAGCTTAAAGTGCAATTTAACTAGGATAGTTAGGGTAACCAGGCAAGTTAGGATAGTTAGGCAAGTCATTGGTCAACAGTGGGTTGTTTTTTTGACAATCAAAAAAAAAAGATTTCTTGAGGAGGCAAATGTTGTATGTCAAAAGAACCCATTAAGATAAGATTTAAGCACTTTGAATTACAATACTCATGTCATTAAACACATTTGCATCCTAATATGTCACAAACATCACACACACACACACACACATACTCCAGTCATCATACAGATTACACTCACACAGCATCACTGAGGCATCTCGAGACCTTTTACAGGCGGTGATTCAGCCGCTGCCATTGTGTTTAAGCTTCTCATCTGAACATATAATTTAATGCTTTTAGCTGAACGCAGGAGCGCTCTTTTCTTCAGGCTTTATATCAGCAGGCACCTGACGCCAGGAGATCTGAACAGTGCAATCGTGACCTTAAAAGAGTGCTTGATTATTGTGATTTGAACAGTACGTGGTGATTTACCATGCTAACATATAGAGGGCCGATTACGATTCTCCTAGACCCCTGGGCTTCAGCACTCGCTGGAGTAAACAAATCATAAAATAAGACGCGACTTATTATTGTATGAGGAAAATCTCCAAATTATGAGTTTGTATTCTTAAATCTGAAACTTATTTAGTTTATGCTAACGCCAATACTACAATATTTGGCAAATGATTAACCTTGTATGATCCAAGGGGTTCATAAAACTGATGTAGCTTGGCTGCTAATATGAGCAATTAAATCTCAATTGTGTAATACAATAAAATCACAATTACACACCATGGCTTTAATACACTGCAAGAGTGAAAACAAACTAGACTTAATAAACATCAAAGCTTTTCCATATGAAAATAAACTGTAGTAATTCAACCATGCCATAGAAAAGACTTGAATTAATCTGTTGTGGTGATTCAATAGTTGCTATGGTAACAATAACTACAGTAATTGATCTGTTGTGGTGATTCTACAGTTGCTATGGCAACAATGACTACAGTAACTGATGTGTTGTGGTGATTCTACAGTTGCTATGGTAAAACAACAACTACAGTAATTAAAATGTTGTGATTCTACAGTTGCTATGGTAAAACAACAACTACAGTAATTAAAATGTTGTGATTCTACAGTTGCTATGGTAACACAACGACTACAGGAATTAATATGTTGTGGTGATTCTACAGTTGCTATGGTAACACAAGGACTACAGTAATTAATATGTTGTGGTGATTCTACAGTTGCTATGGTAACACAACAACTACAGTCATTAATATGCTGTGGTGATTCTACAGTTGCTATGGTAGCACAACGACTACAGTAATTAATATGTTGTGGTGATTCTACAGTTACTATGGTAACACAACAACTACAGTAATTAATATGTTGTGGTGATTCTACAGTTACTATGGTAACACAACAACTACAGTAATTAATATGCTGTGGTGATTCTACAGTTGCTATGGTAACACAACGACTATAGTAATTAATATGTTGTGGTGATTCTACAGTTGCTATGGTAACACAACGACTACAGTAATTAATATGTTGTAGTGATTCTACAGTTGCTATGGTAATACAACGACTACAGTAATTAATATGTTGTGGGGATTCTACAGTTGCTATGATAACACAACAACTATAGTAATTAATCAGTTGTGGTGATTCTACATTTGATATGGTAACACAACAACTACAGTAATTAATATGTTGTGGTGATTCTACAGTTACTATGGTAACACAACAACTACAGTAATTAATATGTTGTGGTGATTCTACAGTTGCTATGGTAACACAACAACTACAGTAATTAATATGCTGTGGTGATTCTACAGTTGCTATGGTAACACAACGACTATAGTAATTAATATGTTGTGGTGATTCTACAGTTGCTATGGTAACACAACGACTACAGTAATTAATATGTTGTGGTGATTCTACAGTTGCTATGGTAATACAACGACTACAGTAATTAATATGTTGTGGGGATTCTACAGTTGCTATGATAACACAACAACTATAGTAATTAATCAGTTGTGGTGATTCTACAGTTGCTATGGTAATACAACAACTACAGTAATTAATATGTTGTGGTGATTCTACAGTTACTATGGTAACACAACAACTACAGTAATTAATATGTTTTGGTGATTCTACAGTTACTATGGTAACACAATGACTACAGTAATTGGCCTGTTGTGGTGATTCTACAGTTGCTATGGTAACACAACAACTACAGTAATTAATATGTTGTGGTGATTCTACAGTTACTATGGTAACACAACAACTACAGTAATTAATATGTTGTGGTGATTCTACAGTTGCTATGGTAACACAACGACTACAGTAATTAATATGTTGTGGTGATTCTACAGTTGCTATGGTAACACAACAACTACAGTAATTAATATGTTGTGGTGATTCTACAGTTACTATGGTAACACAACAACTACAGTAATTAATATGTTGTGGTGATTCTACAGTTACTATGGTAACACAACAACTACAGTAATTAATATGTTTTGGTGATTCTACAGTTACTATGGTAACACAATGACTACAGTAATTGGCCTGTTGTGGTGATTCTACAGTTGCTATGGTAACACAACAACTACAGTAATTAATATGTTGTGGTGATTCTACAGTTACTATGGTAACACAACAACTACAGTAATTAATATGTTGTGGTGATTCTACAGTTGCTATGGTAACACAACGACTACAGTAATTAATATGTTGTGGTGATTCTACAGTTGCTATGGTAACACAACAACTACAGTAATTAATATGTTGTGGTGATTCTACAGTTGCTATGGTAACACAATGGCTAAAGTTAAAAAAATACAATTAATTAATATTTACCATAAGAGGCTGTTTATATTCCCCTTAAACTGTGTTTAAACCCCTCATAAAAGTGATTTTTGCATAATAGGTCCAATTTAAAGCTCCAAGTGTTGTTGTTAGCTTCTCAACCTTTATATGACAAAATATATGTTTGTTTTATGTGTGTTTTTTCCTAAATTTCACATGATCAGATCAGTTTACATACTGTTTGCATATCAAGGCATTTAAGAGGTGGAAATTTGTTATCGAACACAATTGTAGTATTAATTCTTAATCATTTTAATCAATAATCAATTGTAAGTGAAAGTGAAATTTGCTGTCCCTTATTTCAAATACTTATTCAGCATTTAACCCATCCAAGTGCGCACACACAGTAGCGAAGACACACACACACACACCAATGAAATTCTGACTGCTGTGATGTATGCCAGGTATGAAAACCTAATTTAATCAACATAATATCAAAGGAGGCTTGAAGTTTGTGCGTCTAAGTAATAAAATGTATATTCTCGAATTGCAATAAAGAAACGGGACCACAATCCAACCTCTTTACATGTCCCTTGATTGATTAAATGAATATTCTGGTACTTCTACAAGTAGATATTTAATATATATTATCAGCAGCTGATGTGATTATAGTGTATAAGCTCTCCATCTCTCTCTGTTTCCCCTGCTCTTTGTAAACGGAGACCCGTCTGCTGAACTTTGAGACAATTAACTAAAACAAATGAGTGTGTTTAAAGCTCTGTTTAGTGCTGGAGAAAACGTCTTGCAGACAAATGAGGGAGGGTTCGGTCAGAGAGCAGGAGCAGGAGTGTCATGGCGATGATTTCAGTGTGGATGCAATTAAAAAAGCATTGGCATTTACACTTCACATTTTGACGGCCCATTCTTAATTTGTGACCAATATCCATTTAATTTTTTTTTATTGCATTTTTAATTAAAAACTGATGATATCTCGATATCTACAGTTATTTTTCTAATATTTGCCGAGTGCTATTTAATGAAGAGAAGATTTTATTCAGCACATTTTTAAACATAATACTGTTTAATTGTTAATAATTGTTTTAAAAAGTAATTTCTAATGACTAATTTATTTTGTTTTATTTTTCAATGTACTAGTATTCAGCTTAAAGTGCAATTCAATTCAATTCATCTTCGTTTCTCTAGCGCTTTTACCATGTATATTGTGTCAAAGCAGCTTAACACAGAAGTTCTAGTAAACATAAACTGCACTGAAAAAAATTATTTAAAGATGATTCCTTGGATTTACTCAATTTTTTTAAGTTAAGGGGTTGTAAATCATTTATTTGGGCTGAATTTAAACAAACGAATTAAGTTAAACATTACTCAGTTTAATTTGTTTGTTTAAATTCAACCCAATTCAATTGCTTGCAACAGTTTTGCAGACATCATTTTTTTCAGTGTGTGTCAGTCCGGTTTTTAGAGTTGAAGTTCAGTTCAATTTAGTTCAGTGTGGTTTAATCTTCATTGCTGAAAGTCCAAACACTGAAGAGCAAATCAATCAATGCGCAGCTCCACAAGTCCCAAAACCAAACAAGCCAGTGGCACAAAGGAACAAGGAACAAATTCACCAATTGATGAAAGTGAAGGAAAAAACCTTGAGAGAAACCAGGCTCAGTTAAAAGGCTTAACTAGGTTAATTAGGAAAATTTGGTTAATTAGGCAAATCATTAGACAACAAAATATTTCTTTTGTGGACAATCAAAACTATTTTTTATAATAATATTGACCTTAAACAATGCTGAAAAAGCTGATTTTATTCCAGCCACACTAAACGAAAATGACTTCATCCAAAAGAAATAAATATTATAGGAAATACTGTGAAAATGTCTTTGCTCTGTGAAATATTTCTGTGCAAAACATTTGAAAAGAATAAAAAATTCACAGGAGGGTGAATAATTTAGCTTTTAACTGTATATGCAGGGACGAAATCTCCATATATAGACACCCAGCGATGGGAATAACAGCGATATAAATAAACAACATTACTACTGGCAATACTTTATTCAGTAACAAGTAATCAAATGAATTACTGTTTCCCCTGTTACAACGCCATTACTGTTACTGACAATAAAAAAATTGGATTCACATTTCTGACATGAAAAAACCCTCACTTCATTTCTCATGCTTCCAGCTTTCTTATTATCTACAAATGATTTCTCAAGATAGTCTCTCATATGTCCTATTCTCTATAATGTAATAAAGGCAGGTCTGAAAAAAACAGTGCACACACACAACCCAGGCTCATTATGGATAAGTACCCCTGTATATATTTCTGGAGAGCACCAAATATGTTCCAGGAGATATGTTTTTCACTCTTTTTTTGCAGTTTTTGGTTTCACGAATCCGCCAGAGGCCGCTGTGTATGCTTTTTCAGCTCTCAAATTTATCTCACGAGTGCCATTCACGCCTGCTATTCTCATGTAAATCCACCAGAGGCCGCTGTTGACTGACTGTTTGACTGACTGAATGACTGACTGAGTGACCCATCAACTGACCCATCCTCCTCCTTCCCTAAACCCAACCAATAGTATTTTCAACGGCACAGATTTACACTTATGACACAATTCACAGCATTTACTACTGGCTAAATATTAAGACTGACTTATTATTAAGATATCAGCCATTTAATAGAACTTATGAAGTATGTACTTCAGTAAGTAGCACTTAAGTAAGTATTTTACACTTCTAATCCTACCTTTCCAACTATTAATAAACAGTTAATTAACAGTTTATTGAGCTAAAAGTCTTAGTTAATTGATAGTTGTTGAAAGCATAAATTGTCCATTAAAATAAGGACCTGATCTGTATTTACACTATATATGGCCAATGACGTATTGAGGAAAAGAGCAGCTACTGACTGATACCGTAGCTATGATAATAAAAGTACACTCTTAAAAAAGGATAATGAATACTTTAAGTCTTCACTCGCCACTGCTATTTCTGTCCAAGCTGATTTCAATAGCAAAGGCCTGCTGAAAACACAGAGAGATTACTGGACTTGACATGTAGAACCGCCTCATAAATCCTGCTCAGCTCCGTACCATTTATACATATTAGCCCAGGCGATCTGTGGAGACACAAGTCATGGACGGAGGATGTGCACTAAATGACAGGTTCAGCGAGCAACAGCGACCCTGTGCAGAGCTGACATCTGTTAGAGAACAACGCTGGAAGAGCCAGAGATTCTGGATAGGAATTATGCCAGCTCAGGCTCATTAGAAATACATGCCTCAGCCTACATTTTTGCAAAATGTAAAATACATTGCTCCGTGTACACTTTGTTGCACATTTTGGATGACAAATCCACTAGAGGGTGCTGTCTACATTTTAGCAAATCTGAACTATGTTACTTAAGGTAAGTTTTGTTGCACATTTTAGATGACAAATCCACTAGAGGGCACTGTCAACATTTAGTTTCAGATGACAAATCCACTAGAGGGCGATGTCTACATATTTGCGAATCTGAAGTATGTTACTTAAGGTACATTTTGTTGCATATTTCAGATGACAAATGCTCTAGAGGGCACTGTTTACATTTTTGCAAATCTGAAATACATTACTCAGGGTATGTTTTGTTGCACATTTCAGATGACAAATGCATTAGAGGGCACTGTCTACATTTAGTTTCAGATGAAAAATCTACTAGAGGGTGCTGTCAACATTTTGTGAATCTGAAATACATTATTTAGGGTACATTTTGTTGTACATTTCAGATGATAAATCCACTAGAGGGCGCTGTCTAGATTTTAAACTTGAAATAGGTTACCAAGTGATTGTTTTGCTGTACGTCTAAGATAGATGTCCTTCCTGTACACGTCCATGAAAAGGCGGAGCTTGTTGTACAGATCAGTTACCGAACCACTGAACTAAACCCTTCGCTAAACCCAACCAATAGCTTTTTCGGAAGTAGACATAAGACAAAGACACATTATGACGACTTTAATCTCAAGAAGCTTTTATTGCTTCACCCTAAAATCAAACTTAGTAGGGTCTGCTGTTAAAATCTAACCTAGACCAGCATCTGCTAGCATAGCCTAGAGCGCCATCTGGTGTTATAAACTAACCTAGAGCACCGTCTGCTGCTATAAACTAGCCAAGAGCGCCATCTGGTGTTATAAACCAACCTAGAGCACCATCTGGTGTTATAAACTAGCCTAGAGTGCCGTCTGCTGTTATAAACTAGCCAAGAGCGCCATCTGGTGTTATAAACCAACCTAGAGCACCATCTGGTGTTATAAACTAGCCTAGAGTGCCGTCTGCTGTTATAAATTAGCCAAGAGCGCCATCTGGTGTTATAAACCAACCTAGAGCACCATC
Organism: Danio aesculapii; assembly: GCF_903798145.1. Taxonomy (NCBI): domain Eukaryota; kingdom Metazoa; phylum Chordata; class Actinopteri; order Cypriniformes; family Danionidae; genus Danio; species Danio aesculapii. The sequence goes on from NC_079447.1 coordinate 52,930,768, forward strand.
TGGTGTTATAAACTAGCCTAGAGTGCCGTCTGCTGTTATAAACTAGCCTAGAGCATCATCTGGTGTTATAAACTAGCCTAAAGCGCCATCTGGTGTTATAAACTAGCCTAGAGCACCCTCTGGTGTTATAAACTAGCCTAAAGCGCCATCTGCTGTTATAAACTATCCTAGAGTGCCATCTGCTGTTATAAACTAGCCTAGAGCACCCTCTGGTGTTATAAACTAGCCTAGAGCACCATCTGGTGTTATAAACTAGCCTAAAGCGCCATCTGGTGTTATAAACTAGCCTAGAGCACCCTCTGGTGTTATAAACTAGCCTAATGTGCCATCTGGTGTTATAAACTAGCCTAGAGCACCATCTGGTGTTATAAACAAGCCAAGAGCGCCATCTGCTGTTATAAACTAGCCTAGAGCACCATCTGGTGTTATAAATTAGCCTAGAGCGCCATCTGGTGTTATAAACTAACCTAGAGCACCATCTGGTGTTATAAACTAGCCTAGAGCGCCATCTGGTGTTATAAACTAGCCTAGAGCGCCATCTGCTGTTATAAACTAGCCTAGCGCACTGTCTACTGTTAAAAACTAGCCTAGAGCGCTATCTGCCGATAAATCTAGCCTAGAGTGCCATCTGCTGTTAAAACTAGCCTAGAGCGCCATCTGCTGTTAAAACTAGTCTAGAGCGCCATCTGCTGTTAAAACTAGTCTAGAGCACAATCTAGAGTGTCATGTGCTGTTATAAACTAGCCTAGAGCACCATCCACTGTTAAACTAAGCTGACAATAGATTCCAGATAGAATAGCAATACATTTTAAGAAATCTCAGAATCAAACGTTTCTGCACCACAGTTCTAGTTCCAGTATAAAGTGGGAGCATTAATCTGGTTTTATTTTGAACCTGGATGTCTAAATGCACTGCTATTTTCAGAATGTCCCCATTATTTTGCGGGTTGTGTTAAAGCTGATATAAAGTGGCAGAGAGAGCAGAAGGACTCTGAACTGCAGGATTTTATCTGACTGGAACAGATGCTGCAGTTCTGCTCTTGATTTTCTTCTCTTTTCTCTCTCTCAACAGTAACAGGGGATTCATGAGGGAATCGGTTTAGCCACGCTTACCCTGTGAGGTATTCTGTGCAAGAGTGTCTTATGAAACAAAATCTGTGCCAATATTTCATAAACAATTGCAGCATTTTGCAGACAAACATGATCTGCTTTACAAAGAATCACTCGACTCACAAACCAACAGAAAGCACTCTGCAAAAACAAAAGTCAGTTTGAGCAAAAACCCAGTGGCATATAACAAATAGCCATGTTGTGTTTAACATATGTAAACCATACTTCATAAATAAATACAGTCCATCTGCATGTAGCCCTTGAACAAACATGAAATTTGTGCATGCTGGATAGCTGCAGATTTTCTCACAAATGCACTTGGACCATTTCCTCCACCAAGACAGCAGATGGCGCTATTGGTCAATTTACAACACCCTCCTGGCAAAACAGTGCTGACCAAAATGTAATTTTTATTCATTTAATTAAAAAATATATATTATAAATATCTAGTGCACCATCTACTGTTAAAACTAGCCTAGAGCATCGTCTGCTGGTGAACACTAGCCTAAAGCACCATCTGCTGTTAAAAACTACCCTAAAGCATTGTCTACTGTTAAAAACTAGCCTAGAGCATTGTCTACTGTTAAACATTAGCCTTGAGAACCATCTACTGTTAAAAACAATCTTAAAGTGCCGTCTGCTGTTTAAAACTAGCCTAGAGCGCCATCTACTGTTAATAACTACCCTAAAGCATCGTCTGCTGTAAAAAAAACTAGACTAGAGCGCCATCTGCTGTTAAAAACTAGCCTAGAGTGCCATCTGCTGTAAAAAACTAGCCTAGAGCGCCATCTGCTGTAAAAAACTAATCTAGAGCGCCATCTGCTGTAAAAAACTAGCCTAGAGCACCGTTTGCTGTTAAACACTAGCCTAGAGCGCCATCTGCTGCCAAAAACTAGTCTAGAGCGCCATCTGCTGCAAAAAACTAATCTAGAGCGCCATCTGCTGTAAAAAACTAGCCTAGAGCACCGTTTGCTGTTAAACACTAGCCTAGAGCGCCATCTGCTGCCAAAAACTAGTCTAGAGCGCCATCTGCTGCAAAAAACTAATCTAGAGCGGCATCTGCTGTAAAAAACTACCCTAAAGCATTGTCTACTGTTAAAAACTAGCCTAGAGCATTGTCTGCTGCTAAACACTAGCCTTGAGCACCATCTACTGTTAAAAACAATCTTAGAGTGCCGTCTGCTGTTTAAAACTAGCCTAGAGCGCCATCTGCTGCAAAAAACTAATCTAGAGTGCCATCCGCTGTAAAAAAACAGCCTAGAGCACCATCTACTGTTAAAAACAAGCTTAGAGTGCCATCTACTGTTTAAAACTAGCCTAGAGCGCCGTCTGCTGTTAAAAACTAGCCAATTTATGTTATATGGGTCAATTTACGTTACTCTCCTGGGAAACGGCTGAAACCAAGCTGCTTAAAAAAAAATTATATTTAATTGAAAAATAAATTTTATAAAAGTTAATAACAATAAGAGCACCATAGGCATATAAATTAAGAATTACTCCATGTGGAAATGTTTTAAATTGGTAAAACCCAGTACATTTATTTGTTAACACCACTGGGTTTTTGTTCAAACCAACTTTTGTTTTTGCAGAGTGCTCTCTGTTGGTTCGCGAGTCGAGTGATTCTTTGCAAAGCAGGTCATGTTTGTCTGCAAAATGCTGGATTTGTTTGTGAAATATTTGCACAGATTTCGCTCCACAGTGTTTTGTCTTGAGTACCTTGTTGACTCCATCCGCCATGGCCTGCAGGGTGAGCTCCCGGGGGCCGTCTACAGTTTTTCCATCATCGGTGGGACCCCAGCTGGCACTGTAGATGTCAATAACCTGTGGCATGTGGCTGATGGAGGACGCCTCGATGATGTCTGTCATGAAGGGCTGGTCCAGCATACGAATGCCTGCAGAACAAGATGTCATGAATGAGGTTGAGTCAAAGTGGTGAAGGATGCAGATGCAGCTTATTGAACTCTTGAAGCAAAGCAAAACTCAGAAAATACTGAAATTTCAACATGGTGTCGAGATCCCAAACCGCAGATGTTTTGAAACACTGCTCTGAAACGTTTTGAATCACCCAGGTCACATGACCGATTCAAAGCATTGGTCATTTCAGAAGCATTTTGAGACCTGGGGAATCTGCCTTTGATTGACAGAGTCAAAAACAAAACCCCTATCTTACGTAGCCTAGTGGACCGTGCAGGGGCAAAGATTAACTGTGCTGCACATGACCCAAGTTCAAATTTGGTGTACAAATACTCAGAAATTTTGACTTAATGAATTTTAACAGGATGGCATGGCAGCTTAGTGGTTAGCACTGTGGCCTTACAGCAAGAAGGTTGCTGGTTCGAGTCCTGGCTGATTCAGTTGGTGTTTCTGTATGGAGTTTGCATGTTCTCCCTGTGTTGGCGTGGGTTTCCTCCGGGTGCTCCGGTTTCCCCCACAGTCCAAACACATGAACTAAATTGGCCGTAGTGTGTGTGAATGCGAGTGTGTATGGGTGTTCTCCAGTACTGGGTTGCAGCTGGAAGGGCATCCGCTGAGTAAAAAGCATATGCTGGAATAATTGGCGGTTCATTCAGCTGTGACAACCCCTGATAAATAAAGGACTAAGTCGAATGAATGAATGTCTTTTTTTAATATGAACCTTTTTACGACCAAAACAAGATAAATTCATTCACAAAGAGTTCATTCGGATGTCAGACCAGTGTTAAAACAAAGCACGTTACAAGAACAGAGCCTTTAACGAAACCAAGTTTCTATAGTTGCATCAGCCTGGATTCGAACCAATTATCTTTGCATGTTAGCCAGGAACACTAACCGCTCCACTAATTCTCGTGATATCACAATAATTCAACGTAGGGTATAATTTCTCAATCTGTGCAACTGTTTCATTGCTGTTCCAGAGCAATACATGAAAGATGACCACTAGGTGTCACTGTAGAGACGGATTTTGAAATGTTTCGAAGCCTCGACACATTATCTTCGACTTTTTCAATGTTTTCACGAAACCTCGCTCTGTTCACCACTAGAAAGCAAAGCAAAACGCAGAAAATACTTAGACAAAGTAACCAAACTACGACTTATGACGCAACAAAAGACTGAAGCAATATGATCTAGAAAGACAAACAAAACAAAGAGGGTTAAATAGACAGAACCAAACCATATAAAGACACAGCTGAAACCAATGCACAATTCGAAAAGCGAAGAAACATGGGAAATGAAGTGCAAACGATACAAATGTCTAGATGCAGCGCCCTCTAGTGTCCCTCATGGGCACTGCAGCCTAGGGTTATGACAACTTGATTCCTTTTGTTATTGTTATGCTATCACTTTGAAATAAGATTATATTACTTACCCCATTAACAGATTATTTTGCTTATAACGCACAATAAAAAGACCACTGCCGCGCACCATAAGATATTAAAACACACATGGAATCTTGCTCAACATGAAGGAGATGTAAAACCTTCCCAGAAGGCAAGAGTCACAGCGAGTGCATCTGCTTTTGTGAAGGACAAAAGCTAAACAGAAGATATATTCCCCATTCACTAATAACAGATACTCTGCTTTCCTATTGTGGCCTTTTGAAAAGAGGAAATCAATGTGCTGCAGAGTGTAAATGATGTTGTTATTGATGCTGATGTTTGTGCGGGCTATTGAATACTGTGGGAAGACTAAAAGTTATACATTTAGCTGATTTCCCATTAGGATGAGAAACAAAGGGAGCCATTCATCGACTTTATTGATCGCCTAGAAAATAAAACATGGTCTCGATAGAATCCTGATTGATCAGTATAACTATCACACTCTGGAGATCGCAGGATTTTTTTATTTGTGTGTGGTTTTAGAAGGCTGATTCAATTCTGCACAGAGCCTTCTGATGCGTACGAAATTTAATGAAGTGATGAGGTCATCGCTGTAAGAACCAATCAGAAACATACCTGCTACCTTGGAGTTGTAGGCCACGCCCACCCCACAGATGTTGTTGTTGGAAACCGCAGACACTTCGCCAGCACACCGAGTGCCATGACTGAAACACAGATTATACAGTGATTTTTACTTGGTATTTACTTGGTATGTAACAATTGCAAACTTATCCAGCATATGTTTTACACAGCAGATGTCCTTCCAGCTGCAACCCAGTACTGGGAAACACCCATACACACTCATTTACACACACACTCATACTCTACGGCCAATTTAGTTAATCAATTCCCCTATAGCGCATGTGTTTGGACTGTGGGGGAAACCGGAGCACCTGGAGGAAAACCACACCAACACGGGGAGAACATGCAAACTCCACACAGAAATGACCAACTGACTCAGCCGGGACTCGAACCAGCGACCTTCTTGCTGTGAGGCGATTGGCTTTCAAGTATTTAAGATGCTAAAATGTGTCATAAGTATTTTCTCCATCCTCAGAAAGAGCCAGAATGAAGTGTGATGCGTCTCTCCTTCCTCCACAGACACACACACACACACACACACACGCACACACAGCAGCGTTTCTATTTATATACAGTATGAGCGTCTGAACGCATGAGTCTGCAGCTCAGAGGATATTACTGCTGCTCACACACATACACACACACACACACACACATGTTGGAAAAACACAACACACACTCTGCTCGTTCATCACGTGCACACTGTAAAAACGTGGCAGGAAACGCTGTGCTCAGATCAGTGCTCAGAAGCCAATGCAGGTGTAGCTTTATTTCTATAAGGATGTGTGTAACTACAGGTCGTGTGTGTGTGTGTGTGTGTGTGTGTGTGTGTGTGTGTGTGCATGTGTGTGCGTGTGTGTGTGTGTGTGTGCGCGCACGTTCAGCTGTGCATTTGTGTGTGTTTGTGTGTGCAAGTATGTGTGTGAGCATGTGTGTGTGTGTGTGTGTGTGTGTGTTTGTGCATGTAAGTATGTGCGTGCGTGTAGCCGGGCATTTGTGTATGTGTCTGTGTGTGTTTGTGCATGTGTGTGAGCATGTGTGTGTGCGCGGGCAAATGTGTCTGTGTGTGAACATGTGTGTGTGCGCATGTGTGTTTGTATGCGTGCATGTGTGTTTGTGTGTGTGTACATGTGTATTTGTGCATGTATGTGAGTATGTGTGTGCATGCGTTTTTGTGTGTGTGTGATTGTGCATGTATGTGAGTATGTGTGTGCATGTGTGTGTGTGTTTGTGCATGTATGTATGTGTGGGCATTTGTGTGTATGTTTGTTCATGTCTGTGTGTGTGTCTGTATGTGCGCAAGTGTGTGTACGTGTGTTGTACGTATGCGAGTATGTCTGCATGCATTTGTGTCCGTGTTTGTGCGTGAGTATGTGTGTGAGCATTTGTCCATGTGTGTGTCTGTATGTGCGCATGTGTTTGTGCACGTTTGTGTGTGTGTGTGTGTGTGTGTGATGGAGCTTCACTGACAGAAGTCTTGCCAATCCACACTGCTCTTCCTCCTGCAGGGCACCTTCTGTCCACCGTAAACACAGGAGAAATCTCTCTCCACTGCTATGATGTTGAACAGATTCAGGAATTTCTCACAGTATTTCCTCTAATATTATTTCTTCTGGAGAAAGTCTCATTTATTTTATTTCAGCTAGAATAAAAGCAGTTTTTAAATTGTTCTAAACCCATTTTAAGGTCAATATTATTAGCCCCCTTCAGCAATATTAGTGTTAGATTGTCTCCAGAATAAACCACTGTTATACAATGACTTGCCTAATTACCCTAACTTTACCCTAATTACCCTAGTGAAGCCTTTAAATGTCACTTTAAGCTGAATACTAGTGTCTTGAAGAATATCTAGTCTAATATTATGAGCTGTCATCATGACTGTCATGATGTACTATGTGTAGGTCTATGTGTGCATGTTCAATGAAGTCTATTTGTGTATTAAGTGTATGTGTTGTCCTCAAAGTCTTATTGAGCACTGAGTTCTTCTCCTCCTTCAGTTTTAAAGCAGAGGTGAAATGATGGTGTTAAAAAGCTCTTCTTCTGGGTCGTTCGGCTGTGGTCAGAGTGTGGACGGAGCGGCTCTGTTAATGCATCTGGGCTGAGAGCCAGAGAAAGATGGCTTATAATGGAGCTGCGTGTAAGGAAAATCAATACGGAGAGTCCTTCATCCTTCAGTGCTCACTGCACTGCTGGGGACACGGATATCTACCGCCGCATCTACTGACCCAGGAACAGCTCTTTTACATCTTATGCACTTAGGAATGAAGCTACGAAACCTGTCAATGTGATGCACAAGATATCGTTTCAGCATCGATAACACAATGTGCGTATTACAAGGTTTCTGTAGCATAATATACAATGACAACCCAGACAATATAGCCGTGCAAACTATTACACGAGCAGAAAAGTCAATTTTTTCAACTTATCAAGGTTAAAAGCTGTAAAAGCTGGAATGATCAAGATCTCATAATGCAATTCAAAAGCAGAAACAAACGGTAAAGCCTAGATCAGATATGCGGCTGGCCGGAAGTGCGATATGCACATTAATATAGCAGCATTTCTTTATGACGCTGTATAACAATAATTCATATTTTTACAGTACTGTGATGGTTGTGTTTAGGGTGGGGGTGGGGGTAGGCGTTAAAAAATACAATTTATTGGGTCATTTAATAGATAGCATAAATAAATTTGCATTCACTACTTACTTCTATTTTTTAAAATATATTTATTATCTGTTTTTTGTCCTGTCTCTGTTATCCTGTTGCACTGTAGAAGCTCTGTCACGAAAACAAATTCCTCGTATGTGTGAACATACCTGGCAATAAAGCTCTTTCTGATTCTGATTCTGATTCTGATTCTGATAATACTTGGTACAACTTCTGTTTTAACATTACTGTGAGGGTTGAGTTTAGGGTTGGAGTGGGTGTAAACGTTAATAAAATATAATAAATGGGAAATTTAATAAATAATAGAAATAATTCTCGTTAACTTCCGGCTGCAAATGTATTCGATCTAGCCACAACTGAAGCAAACGGGGTAAAACAATTCAAATGAAAACATCACAAAATGCAGAAAACGGTTCATTTGTGGATATTTTTTACAGTTTAGTCCAATTATCTACATTTCAAAGAGAAAACAAGATTATTTTACTTACCCCACTTGCATAATATTTTACTTGTTTTAAGGGAAAACTCTTAATTTTAAGACATCTTTATATTCATTTTATTGGACAACCGCAACAAATGCTTTTCTCACCATTGTTATTTTATTTAAGTTTTTATTTTAAAAATGCTCTAAATGACAATATTTTCATTTGAATTATTTATATATATATATATATTTATGTTTATAATACACTACCTGACAAAAGTCTTGCTGCTTATCCAAGTTTTAGGAATAACAAATAATAACTGGACTTCTAGTTGATCATTTGGTATCAGAAGTGTCTTATATGAAAGGTAAAGGCCTCTAGATGAGGGTTATTTGAGCACAATAAAATCTGATCATGTCTTGATGTTGACTGATTTGATTAGGACAGTAAGGTCTGACTCTGCTTAGACTAAAGTCTGCTCACTGAACCTTCAATAATGTCCAGTATAGAATATGTGCTCATGCTGCAGTGGAAACAGAATGAATATTGTGTCTGACTCCATCATGAGCTTGGAGGACTGCATCCATACATCTCTGACATGACTCAAATCACTGATTAATAAAGTCATCTGGAATGGTGAAGAAAGCCTTCTTGCAGGACTCCCAGAGTTCATCAAGAGTCTTTGTGTTCATCTTCAACGCCTCCTCCTTCATCTTACTCAATAATGTTCATGTCTGGTGACTGGGCTGGCCAATCCTGGAGTACCTTTGCCTGCTTTGCTTTCAGGAGCTTTGATGTGGAGGCTGAAGTATGAGAAGGAGCGCTATCCTGCTGGAGAATTGTCCCTCTCCGGTGGTTTGTAATGTAATGGGCAGCACAAATGTCTTGATACCTCAGGCTGTTGATGTTGATCATCCACTCTGCAGATCTCTCACACGCCCCCATACTGAATATAACCCCAAACCATGATTTCTCCTTCACCAAACTTGACTGATTTCTATGAGAATCTTGACTCCATGCAGGTTCCAGTAGGTCTTCCACAGTATTGGTGATGATTGGGATGCAGATCAACAGAAGATTCAGCAGAGAAATCCACCTTCTGACACTTTTCCAAATGATCAACTAGAAGTCAAGCTATTATTTGCTGCTCTTACAACTGAGATCCACAACAAGACTTGTGTCAGGTAGCGTATATACTGCTAATGACAAAATATACAGTAAAATGGTGTGATTACCTGTTAAACCAGTCGTCGGTGTAGCGTGGGTAAGGGTATGGGTCATTGCTACTGAAGTCAAAGCTGGCTTCTGCATTCTGAAACACCAACAAAAAAGGTTAAGTTTTAGGAATATCTGATAATCATATCAACACTAATGCGCACGTCATGATTTTGCCAAGTACAATTCGATCCTGGATTAACATCTATGCTGATCCTGGAACATCATTTTTGTTGGAAAATGTAGTCCATACCTATTCCCTACCCCTAAACCCAACCATAACCTAAGATATTCTCAAAATTAGAGAGGAATAATAGTTGGATAACAATCATAGAAGTGCATGAACCTAACCGTATGCCTAAACATAAACTGTAAACGCATCCCTTGATTCTGATTGGCTGATTAGAATGTTAATCCAGGATCACGTCCTACTTGGTGAAATCAGGTTGGCGACACAAACAATGAGCTTCATTTCAATAATTAGTCATTCAGAAATCATCTCAGGAATCCTCATTGTGCTCGTCCCTCATTAAGCATTCGTTTAGTTATTTGTTAATTAGATCATTTATTTCAGCCACGTTGACACCTGAATGACGTGAGGAGCTTCATTCAGCTCTGACAAGAAGAGAAATGAGGTATGAAATGTGTGTGGCATCAACTAAATGTAAGATCGGCGGATGAGTCCTTTGTTTTTATCATGATATACAAGAGATACTGTATATTAAAATATAACAAAAACGCCAGTTTATGAATATTTTTAAACCATTGGAATTACAGATATGTAAATATATGTTCTACTTTATTATCTATAATTTTGCATGAGTTCATTTATGGCTTTCAAATTGGTGTATATTTTCACAGTAAAACAACACAAGTAATGCCATAAATATTGGCACAAATTTTGAGAAAAGTCACGTCAAAACCTGTCATTTTAGGCTGCAATTATTATATTAATTAGATTTCCGGCAAAGATTTATGTTAATTTTGTAAATTTAGTAAAAAAATTCATAAAAATAATAATAATAATAATAATATTTCCCAGTGATGGGTTGCAGCTGGAAGGGCATCCGCAGCATAAAAAACGTGCTGGATAAGCTGGCGATTCATTCCGCTGTAACGACCCCAGATTAATAAAGGCACTAAGCCAAAAAGAAAATGAATGAATGAATGAATGAATGAATGAATGAATGAATGAATGAATGAATGAATGAATGAAAATAATCTGGGGATTTTTGTTGAATGATTGAAAGAAAACATTAAAAATAAAAATACCAAACTTCAGCATTTTCTCATGCAATACATCCACTAAATACAGAAAATATTGCTTAAATTGTATTGTACATAATGTATCTAAAATGTGCATATTTTCCAATTATATTACAGAATTTAAAATAAAACTGTATTTGTTTTTGCGCAAAACTTTGTGTTGGATTTATGTGGAATGACTTTGAGAGAATAGTATATTAAAAAAAACGCATGAAATAAAACTTAAAAAAAAAATAGAACTTTTATTTAAGGTTTACAAAGCAAATCAGCCAATTTAACCACTTGTGTGGTAAATAAAGTCTCATATAATATATCTACTGAAAGAGAAAATATGACTTTGCAAACTATTGCACATAAATCAAATAAATATGTGCATATTAGTCAATAATATATTAAAAAAAATTATATATATATATATATATATATATATATATATATATATATTTACAGACATCTACAAATGTAAATAAACAGACTGAATAATGGGCTCAAAAATCTGCAAACATTTGTGGATTTTAGCACATGCATTTTCCATCTGGGGATCTTGGTTATACTACACTGTAAAAACCATACGTAATTTAGCAGTTTTCCATATTTTGTGATTCCTGTTTCTTTTTTTCTCCATCTATTGATGCTTTTGAATTGCATTATGGGATCTTGACTCTTCTTCCGGCGATTTTTAACCTTGGAAAAGTCCAAATAAGTGAATTTTATAGACAATTGTAATAGTTTACTGTGCCATACTGTGTGTGTTGGTGTTGTATATCACACCACAAAAGCTTTGTAATAAACTGGCAGTACATTTTCTGTAATTTTACAGACTTGTTTCTCTAGATGTTATTTCTTCTACATCATCTCAAACCACTAAAATGTCAATAAAAGTCACTTTGTTAAATCATAGAGCTGAATTTTCTACATCAAAAGTGGACAGAGCAGAGATCAACATCCCATAATGCAATTCGAAAACAAAAAACATACAAAATACAGAAATTGTTCATTAACAGATGTTGTTTACAGTGCACAGATTGACTAAACACAAGTTTCTGGTTCCTCGGAGTGGATTAATGACGAATTTGTGCATGTTACTGAGAGGAAGGAGTGACCGCAGGAGCACAAAATATCTGTTAATTATCTGCTAATTAACAGATCATAAAGGTGACCAATGAGACAATGCCACCGGATTCAATGTGTGGCAAGAATTTCTTCCAGCATTTTCTTCAATGTTGTCTATTGAGAAAGCCTGACGCGTGCACTGCTAATGAGCATTCTCTTGTAATTAGTAAGGATATTTTAGTGTTTGGTTGGCGAAGACATGAAACACCTTCCTAATTGTTGGCTTTTGCTTGTCTGTCAGTAAGGTTTTTAGACAGCAAATTTGGATTTAGTCTTAGTCTTAGGGACACACCAAACAACTGCACAGATGAAAACCAACTTAAATTGTGTTACATATGATTTATTGAAGTGCAATGTGATTAATTGCAATGGAGACCTCACAACCTATTGATTTTACTAGCAAACAATAACTCCTTCAGTATAATCAAACATTAGGCTTTCACAGACAACCAGGAAGTCTGGAAGATCTTTATATATGGTTAGGGGCTAAATTGTTCACCCCCCTGTACAATATTTATTCTTTTTCAAATATTTCTCAAGTGAGATATCTAATGGAGCACAGAAATTTTCACAGTATTTCCAATAATATTTTTTCTGCTGAAGAAAGTCTTTTTTAAATTAGTCTTGTTTTTAATTTCGGCCAAATTTAAGCCAATATTATTAGCCCAAACTGCTGTTATACAATGACTTGCCTGATAGGGTATATGCCGAGCTAGTGTTGTTCCCATACTGATAAACTACCGGTGACCTGTTATTGTAAGTTTTTTTCCATTTTATATGATTACTTTTACAGCATTGATGTTGTAACGTAATTAAAATACACTCAGTTAAACAGACCTTGGCATTTATTTAGTTACTCAGGCATAAAACAAGACAAAAAGCTGTTTACTCGCACGCGCCTGTCAGAATCGGCAGGCTAGTGCAAAAGCTCCATTGAATATACTGAGGTAAAATAAATGCTCATATTATAAAGAAACAGACCTTAAACGTGCCAATTTTGCAATGGCATACAATTCACCGGAAGCACTTAACCCAAGTTACTGGCAAATTAAAAGTCCTATTAGCATACTTCGGCATATACTGTACCCTATTACCCTACCTTTACCCTAATTAACCTAGTTAAGCCTTTAAATGTCACTTTAAGCTGAATACTAGTGTCTTGAAGAATATCTAGTCTAATATTATGTGCTGTCATCATGACAAAGACAAAGAAATTCATTATTAAACAATTATGTTTATAAATGCGTTGAAAAAAATCTCCTCAAAAATGTAAAGCAATGTAACAGGAGGGGAATTTTCTTCCATATAAATAGTTCCAAATATTTCAATTTGTTTTACTTTTCCCTTATTTACAGCGTATCTGCACTGGTGCTCCACATAAGTTGATATATAACTTTAGTAAAGGCTGTTGTGAATCACGAAAGAATTTTCCTTTATAAAAACTCAGACCATTAAAACTCAACCATCAATGCGTCCGGCACAGAATAAAGAGCCTGAGAAAGTAGAGCATGATAATGGCCAGCGAGGCCCTGAACACAAAACCACAGACAGCACAGGAACAAATGACACATCCGTCCGCTATACAGCAGCACATCTGTACACAGAGTCCATCTGAGCAATCATAAGAGAGACTCATATACTCTGCTTCACTTCAGCGCACTGGAAAAGAGGAAATGATGTCCAGTCTGCGGCCCTGAGGGTTCATTAACGGAGAGCAAAGATAGAATCAGGGTTTCAAAACATCATCACTGATCGCAATTTAATGAATCTTCTATGTGCAAACACAGCAGTTATTTGATTGAAAAATAAGTTGAGGATAAAATAAATCCAGAAGGTTGTTGTAGCCAATTATGACAACAATTAAACACAATCTAACCCAATGGGACACACTAGAATACCATGGAACACAATGCAACACACTGGGACACAATAGAATGCAATGGGACACAATGGGACAGATTTGGACGCAATGGAACACAATGGAACATATTGGAATGCAACGGAACACAATGGAAAACAATGGAATGCAATGGAACAAACTGAGACACAACGAAACATAATGGAACCCAACGAGACCCAACAAAACACACTGGAACACACAGGAATACAATGGGACACAATAGAACACAATGGTAAACAATAGAACACAATGGAACATAATGGGACATAACGGAGAGCAACAGAACACAGTGGAACACAATAGAACACAATGGGACGCAATGGGACACACTGGAATGCACTGGAACGCACGGGTACACAATGGAATGCAAAGGCAGCACAATGGAATACAATGGAACGCACTGGAAGAAACTAGGACACAACGGAACACAATAAGATGCAATGAGATGCACTGGAACTCACTGGGACACAATGGAACACAATGAAATACAAATGGAACAAACTGGAATGCACTGGGACACAACGGAACATAATGAAACAATGAGACACAACAGAACACGGTGGAACACACAGGAACCCAATGGAACACAATAGGATGCAATGGGATGCACTGGAACTCGCTGGGACACAATGGAAAACAATGGAATACAAATGGAACAAAATGGAATACACTGGGACACAACAGAACATAATGAAACACAACGACACACAACAGAACACAGTGGAACACAAAGGAACACAATAGGATGCAATGAGATGCGCACTGGAACTCACTGGGACACAACGGAACACAAATAGAACAAAATGGAATGCACAGGGACACAACGGAACATAGTGAAACACAACGACACACAACAGAACACAGTGGAACACTCAGGAACACAATGGAACACAATAGGATGTAATGGGATGCACTGGAACTCACTGGGACACAACGGAACACAATGGAATACAAATGGAACAAAATGGAATGAACTGGGACACAACGGAACATAATGAAACACAACGAGACACAACAGAACACAGTGGAACACACAGGAACCCAATGCTACACAATGGAACACAATGGGACACAATGGGACACAATGGAACACAATAGACTGATTTCACCCGGCCACCATTTCAAAAGAGAAATCGAGGCTGGGGTGGAATGAAACCCGGAAGTATCGCCTGGAGTCTAACAGGAACTTTGTGTAACTGGCTGCATATCTTATCAGCGAAAAGAAAGTGACACAAAATTCCCCCCAAAATTTTTACTTTAGGTTGTTGTTAATTTTAAGATGTGAAAAAATTCCTAAATGACGAGGACTTTTCTAGACAAGCAATAAAATGTCTTGTTTTTAGAAAAATGAATGAAAATTAAGTGAGTTTTTCCTTAAAACAAACAAAATAACCTGCCAGTGGGCTTAGTTAAAGAGTCCTGTTTTTGTTTTGAAACAAGATTATTTTGCTTGTTTTGAGGAAAAACTCACTCAATTTTAACATTTTATTTAAAAAAGAAGACAATATGTTTTACCTTTCTAGCAAATTCAGCCTGATTTAAGAACTTATAGATATTTGGACTTTAAACAAGACAAAAACTCTAAGTTATAAAAGCAGTGTGAAACCATATTACTCAGTCTGAGGTTCTGGTGTTGTGTAACAGGCTACTGGTTGTAAAACAAAAGTGCACAACAAAGGAGTAGAGAACAAAAGCAGCGTTTATAATAAATCCACAGGGAATACACAGGAAATTACATGAAAAAACATGAATACAACCACGAAACATGAACACATTAACAAAACAATACAAGAGCACGCACAATGGAAAACCACGGCTTAATTATTGTCAGGACTAATCACAGAAAAGCAGAACAGGTGTGTGTCAGTCCCTGATATGAACATAACCTAATTATTGTGTGTATAAACTATTAGACCATATTATTATTGCTTTAGCCTTTATTTGTTTTTGACTCAATATATTTTATTTATTTAGTTGTTTTTTGTAGTTGATGTTTATAGGCAAGTAACTGAAATAAAATTGGATCAGGCGTTATGTCTATGTATTATTCTGTATTCTGTACAGTTTCTGTGACTGTTTGTCTTATTTCTAGTCCAAATATCTAAAAACTCTTAAATCCAGAAGCATTTTCTAGACAAGCATTTTGATTTATTTCAGAAATAACTCTGAAATAAGATCATTTCACTTGTAATTTACTTAATTTTGATGATTTATTTCTGAAAATAAAATATATTTTGACTTTATCTTACTGATTTAAGAATTTGTGGATACTTGGAGGCGTCACGGTGGCGCAGTGGGTAGCACAATCGCCTCATAGCAAGAAAGTCGCTGGTTTGAGCCTCAGCTGGGTCAGTTGGTATTTCTGTGTGGAGTTTGCATGTTCTCCCGGTGCTTGTGTGTTTTTCCTCCAGGTGCTCCAGTTACAGGTGAATTGGGTAAGCTAAAACTGTTCGTAGTGTATGTGTATGAATGATTGTGTGTGGATGTGTGTTTCCCAGTGATGGGTTGCAGCTTAAAGGGCATACGCTGCATAAAACACATGCTGGATTAGTTGGTGGTCCATTCCGCTGTGGCGACCCCAGATTAATAAAGGGGCTAAGCCGAAAAGAAAATGAATCAATGATTGAATACTTGGACTAGAAACAAAACAAACACTTGAGTAAGAAAATTATTTTTTGCAGTGTGAATTTTAGATATAAATCAGTACATTTAGGTATAAATATACTGCAACAGTTGAGATTTATTGTTTAAAGTAAACAAAGCAGTTATAGTTTACGACACTGTAAAAAAATGATGGGCTCCACTAGATTCCTTCAAGTACAAATTTAAGTGCATTGAACATAAAACCAACCCAGGCTCATTGCGGATACGTACCCAGGTCTACATTTCTGGGGACAGCAAAAAACGTAAGCGGAGGTACATCTGCTTGCAGTTTTTGTTTTTGCAAATCCACCAGAGGCCGCTGTGTTTGCTTTTTGATGATCTCAAATTTCTCGCGTAAATCCACCAGAGGGCGCAATATACACGTCAGCCAACCAGGTCAGCTTGCTGCCGACTGACCCACCCACCCCCCTCCCTAAACCCAACCGATAGTGTTTTCAAAAGCAATTTAGAAAAATTAAAGCAGTCGTGTGATTTCAGCACATCGTTTTCAGTCTGTTTATTTATTTATATTTTTATTTGGCATTTGTTTTGCCTGCTTTCTGGAACCTCTCTTCGCCACTCTCGAATCCCATCGCCGCGGTCAACTCCACTTCATGTCCCAAGTTTGACAGTGTATTCGGCAAGCTACTGGGCAAACTCGTAACAGCGGAAAAGCCGTCCACATGGAGGTAAGTGGTCAGCTGGTAGCGTGAAAAGCAACAGAAGCCATCGGCGGCATCATACCGCCCCATAGCATTCATTTTAAAGACAAACTGCAGCCAAACGTACTTCTGGGTGCATAATTCATGCTCTCCAGAAATATAGACAGGGGTGCATATCCAAAATAAACCTGTGTTACAGCCAAACAATTAAGTTGTCCCAAAAAAAACAACATAATTGTTGTTAAATACGTTTGATCAAGCAGTAAAAGTCATTTTCTTGTGTATAATGGTTGTAAATAGTTGATGATGCTGCGGTATTTCTATGTGCTGAAAGTTTAAGCACATGCTATGGACTCTATGCATGACATCATCCTGATCGCCATGGAAACGGAGAGCTCGTTGGAAAGTAGCACTGGTGCGCGGCTGAAGCGTGATGCTCTGCTGTCTGGCGTTTCTCCATTTGGCCTCCGCCTGGAGACTGCAGTTAGCGAGCAATGAATTAAATCCAGTCCCCTGTCATCAAAAAAAATTAAAAATCCTTCAAACGATTATGCTAATGCGCTCCTCATCCCACATTAGTCCTTATTAGGCAAATTATCCTGAATCTATTTTTAACCGCGCACACTTCAGGCACACACACACACAAACAAATGTTTCAATGGGTCTGTCAGTGTGTGTGTGTGTGTGGGAGTATGTGTATATGTGTGTGTGCCTGCCTGTATATGTGTGCGGCTATTATCAGGGGTCGCCACATGCAGCAAATGCCCTTCCAGCTGCAACCCAGTACTGGGAAACACACATACACACTCATTCACACACACATTCATACACTACAGTCAGTTTAGCTCATCAATTCCCCTATAGCGCATATGTTTGGACTGTGGGGAAAACCGGAGCACCCGGAGGAAACCCACACCAACACGGAGAGAACATGCAAACTCCACACAGAAACACCAACTGACCCAGCCGAGGCTCGAACTAGTGACCTTATTGCTGTGAGGCAACAGTGCTAATAATTCAGACTTTAACTATATATTGCAGTATATAAATCGCAGAAATACAAAATATGGCCATGTCAGATTTTCCCAGTATTGTGCAGCCCTATAGCAGCGGAGACGTGGTGAATTATGCTCCAGCAGGACCCGGTTGAAGACATCAGACGAGTGGAGCGTATACCAGCATCTTCCCCCAGCGCAGTCAGCTGGGTTATTTTTGGGATGAAACTCATCTGCGGTGCACACACACACACACACACACACACACACACACACACACACACACACACACACCCGCGGCTCATAGAGCTCAGCGGGTCTCAAAACAATAACCTCTCTATTGCACTGGCAGATATCCAGGAAGATGTGCAAATATTCTGCTTCTGACTTCCACTGCATGATTTCGTTAGAGAATTACAATAATAAACACTATAAGGTCACAGGCGACGCAGTGGCGCAGTAGTGCTGTCGCCTCACAGCAAGAAGGTCGCCGGTTCAAGCCTTGGCTGGGTCGGTTGGTGTTTCTGTGTGGAGTTTGCATGTTCTCCCTGCGTTCGCGTGGGTTTCCTCCGGTTTCCCCCACAGTCCAAAGACATGTGGTACAGGTCAATTGGGCAGGCTAAAATTGTCTGATGTGGATGAGTGTGTGGATGTTTTCCAGAGATGGGTTGCGGCTGGAAGGGCATCCGCTGTGTAAAACATATGTTGGCGGTTCATTCCGCTGTGGCGACCCCGGATTAATAAAGGGACTAAACTGAAAAGAAAACAAATGAATGTATACGGTCACACTTTACCATAAGGCTTCATGAGTTAATGTTAGGTAATGTATTTACCAACATGAACAATACTTGCACACTGCAAAAAAATGCCTCTCTTACTTTGAGTTTCTGTCTTGTTTCTAGTCCAAATATCTACAAACTCTTATGTCAAGAAGCATTTTCTAGACAAGCACAAAATCTAGTGTTGTTTTCAGAAATAATGAGTCAAAATGAAGAGAGTTTTTACTTAAAACAAGCAAAATAATCTGCCAATGGGGGAAGAGAAATAATATTGTTTCTCATTTTGACCAGATTTTCAGCAAAAATCCCAGCTCATCTCAGATCATTTATCTGACACGTCTGCTTTCATGGTTTGAGCTGTGTTTGTCGGTTACAAAAACTCGAAACTTCCTAAAAATAATCAAATGTTTTGGTGTGTTCCTCGAACTATACCTTAAAGGGTTACGAAACAGCTAAACACATTTGAGACGTTGACAGTCATATGTGTGTCCCACATTGTTAAAAACACTATCAGGACACATGTATTTCACAAAAAAGGGAAAATTGGTTGTTTTTGCGTTATTTCGAGCTAATTCGTCTTCCAGTTTGAAAAGAAATTTTGTAGCTGCGTCACGGCGGTGAGATCATCGTGTAAATTTCAGCGTGGAGACTGGATGTCTGTACCGGTGGGTATAACGTGACGTCTTCATGAAAAAGACTTGGTTTGAATCAATCAGCGCGCTCTATTGTGAATGAAGTGCAACTTCATTAATATGCGTGATCGCTTCGAAGATGCCACGTTGTGAGAGATGCCACGATGTGCAGCCAACCGTGATTAAACAAGTGGAAAAAGAAATAGAAGTGTTGGGAGACATGGGTCGTCAGTGTTACGTTTATAAATGTGCCACAACAAAGGTTTTGTTTCCATTTCCCCGTGATGAGAACACAGCTGGCGTGTGGATCCACATGTGTGGATTACAGTGGTCTGCTAACACGCAACAAAAATATGTTTGTAAGTAACATTATTTACCCGAGAGCTTTTCACATCTGGAAATGGTGAAATCTGCATTTGCCACTCTTCTTTCTTGTTTATTCAGATGGCAAAGTTAGTTAGTATTGTCAGTACTCGTTCAGTTTTTAAAGACATACCTTAGTCTAAATGATTTAGTTACTAAGTTTATATCACTACAATATTATAGGCTGAAAGATCCGCTGTAAATGCCGCTCTCCAAACATGTAAACACCACAATCAAACTATTACCATCGTGTAGGATTTTTGCCACATTTTGTGACAGGATAGTTTATACACAGATGGCTGTTTGACACTATTCTCTGCACCTACCAAGTCTACCGAGAAATGCAGAGGAGTTTTTTTCTACCATTCAGCGTGCACTATCAAAATTTCCATTAAAACAACACTCTTCCAGCAGTTCCTCGCATCCAACATCACGTTTGTCTCGGGGGCATGCATGAAATGTTCCTGAATGAAAGTTAAAGTGCCAAACTGCAGTTGAAGTCGACAAATTAAAATGAAACACTCGAAATTAGATGAAACTCCAGAGGAAATGACGTTAATCGTGTTATGTGCTATAACATGTAAAACAGGATCATGAAAGGAACATTCAAAAAGCAGCTCATGTAAACACCTTGATCATATTATTGTCTTATTCAGATTAAGGCAAATCATTTGATAACTGATGTCCATGTAAATGCAGTCACTGTCTATCTCCCCTGCGTCAGTGTTTGTGTTGCTGCTGTGAAAATCAGCACGTGCACGTAATAAAACATAATGAATCTTTCGCCACTGGACACTCCCACCTAAACAAAGCTGGACACACCCACTTGCCTGACTTTTTCAAACTAGAGGTGTGAAAACACCCACCTTAAAAAAAAACTTTTTTTAAGTATAGTAAATTCAATGAATCTTTTTTTTTCAGGGTATTGTGCATGCTAAACTGCTTCATAAGCCGCAGAAACATTAAACATTAATTAGATTCAGAAATGGAAAACGCTGCAGTGTTTGGACACAAAGGAGCTCATGATTCAGATGGAAACATTAGCATTAAACAGCCAGATAAACAATCTGGACTAGCTGAGATGCAGATGAGTGCACTGTAAAAAATGCAGTTGTCCCGACACAATTCAATTAACTTAACAAGTTTAAGCAGACTGAACATAAATCAAGTTGTCTCAAAAAGCTCAAGAATTGTGTCGTTTCAGCTCATTTTGATTAAGTAGCTTGAACATGCATCACAATCTTTTTTTGAGTGTGAGAGGAACTCAAAAGCTGACAAAATTCATGCTCATTCATTCATTTTCCTTCGGCTTAGTTCCTTTTTAATCAGGGGTCACCACAGCGGAATGAACCGGCAACTATTCCAGCATATGTTTTACACAGCGGATGCTCATTACTGGGAAACACCCATACACACTTATTTACACACATACACTACGGCCAGTTTAGTTCATCAACTCCCCTATAGCGCATGTGTTTGGACTGTGGGGGAAACCGGAGCACCCGGAGGAAACCCACGTCAACACTGGGAGAACATGCAAACTACACACAGAAATGCCAACTGACCCAGCTGGGACTCGAACTAGCGACCCTCCTGCTGTGAGGCCACAGTGCTGACCACTGAGCTACCGTGCCGCCCCAAATTTTCATCCTAAACAAGTAATTTCCTGTCCAAAATCCTGTTCAGTGTCAGAAGATCAGCAAACACTTGTGGCGCTCTTTTCTGGAGTGTTCATATTCAACATTTAATAAGGAAAAAAGCAAGTACTTACGTAATTTGAGGCGAGATCTGGATGTAGATAATCAATACCTGTCAAGAGATGTCAAAAGGGGTATATTATTGCTCAGAAATGCAAGATAGATAATATTTTGGTGAATATTGTTTTATTTTTATTCATTTAAATACAAATAAAGACCAAAACTAAAGTTCACAGGTAAAAGCGAAAGTATAATTGAGTATACAACGTTCACCCATTAAAAAGATACTGCCCTCAGTGACAGCTTCTGTACATTTATTTACTTCTGAGAGTGTCCAAAGCAAAACTAGACAGTGGTCCGTCGCTATAACATGGTTCACCTTTCACGACCTCGCAGTCAGTTTTTTTGTTAACAGCGCATTGTGTTCTGCATCCTGGGGTCCGTTCTTCATACCTCGCTTAAATGACCTCAGATGATTTGGCAGATCCTGGATCTTTTAATCTTGATAACTGACCTCCGGCTAATTTGGTTCTTCAAACAAGTTCGTGAATCAGATTAAAATGTCTAAATGAGCTGATCTGAGATCTCTGCGTGTGTTATGAAGGACAGATCTATTGATCCTCGATGTCATGATCAGCAATCCAACGATTGGCTGATGGCACAGCAGTGTAATGACATCATCTGATTAATATTCAATTATCCATGTGAGCAAAATTACATAAAATTCGTAGTAAACGTTTTTTTAGCTTTAACAAAGTACAGTATATATTTCTTAAAGGTTGGTTTCTTAGGTTTCTTGATGAAAAATAAATAAATAAATACCGTACCATCATCCATAATGGCGATGGTCACTCCTTTCCCAGTAAAACCCAAACTCCAGGCCTCGGCCACATTCAGATCCAGCCCCGGGGTCCCGTCGGCCTGGCCTGTGTTTATCTAATCAAACAGCACAGAAAATTAGATGTTATGCGGGAGGTGGAAAATAAATGTCACGCAGATATTACACTTCACCCAAACCCTGCTGTGCAGTGTTTATAAGTGACAAACTAAATTAAAGAGCGTTCTCCTGTCACGATAAGCCCTGGAGAAATCACGACAGTATCACTGTATTTTGGCACAGCGATGCTGATGTTGACAGTCAATGAGGAAAATGGTTTAAAGTCATCAGCAGGCGACAACAAACAGCGGCGGTGTTAAAGGTCAGGGTAAATGAAGACAGTAATTACTTACAAGATACCACTGTTTGGTGAAGAGCGGGTCGCTCATGTTGACGTCAGTGTTTGGGAGATCTCTGTAGCCTCGCTTCTGACGGCCAAAACCTTCCTGGGGAAACACGTTTTTCACCTGAAATACAAAGCAAAGACATCTTTCAGTGGATTTTACTAGATTGTACTGTGAGACAGCTGACAAATACTGTAATGTGCAATCCGGGAGCATGAAATACACTGTAAAAATGCTGGGTTCCACACAATTCATTCATATTGTCCCAACACAAATCGATTAAAGTTAACTTTACAGATTTAACATATATAAGTGGATTGAAGATAAAAAAATTAAGTTGTCCCAACGAAATCTCAATAATCGTGTTGTTTCAGCTCATTTTAAACAAGTAGTTTGAACAAGCATCAAAACATTTTTGAGTGTAGAGTATAATCATAGCACAGCAAGGTACAATATACTCTAATTGTAACAAATACAGTTCTGTCAATGGAGTTGAGGATTCAGATGCAGCGACTTTATTAACAAGAGTATTCAGGAAGGCAATGGTCACAAGCAGGAGCAAACGGTAACTTCAAGAGTTTACACTTAGCTGATGATTAATTATAAGCTTGTTTGGCATGCTGTCCCATAAGATCCTCGAGCCCGGGGCTCCCTCCTGTTGCAAGGCGGGAGGGGAGTTTGAGCTCAGGTATATCTCGAGAGCTCCCCTGCTGTAATAACCGATGAACAGCCAGTGATTGCTCTTGAGAGATGACCATTTACTAGGAGCATGTCTATAGTGCCGGTTTGGATTAGTCAATTAACTTATGTTGCATGTTTTTTGGATGGTGGGAGGAAACCGGGGAACTCGGGGGAAACCCACGTGAGCACGGGGAGAAAATGCAAACTCCGCACAGAAATGTCTGCTGGTTTGGTAAAGCCTGGAACAAGAGACGTTCTTGCTGTGAGGCAACAGTGCTAAGCACTGGGCCACTGTGTCACCCATCTAGGAAGAAGGAGGAGTAGGGGTGGATGGGGGGATTCCTCAAAACGAAGATAGCGGTGGTACGTAACCCAGGGTATTTGTAGTAGCTTAGGACTCGTCTGATTGGTGCATTGAGAATTGGATAATGCGGATCGAATTGGTGTGGTTGGCTGGTGTGTGTGAGGTGCATGATAGTATTTGTGGTCCAATTTAATGACAGATGTGTAGTTCTCCGGCGATCTGCAAGGATTAGTTCACTGGTGATTGCAACACTATGATAGCATTTTACAAATAAGGTTTAATTTAGTATCTTCTTGAGTCAGTAATTGTTATTATTTTAATTAATCAAAATAATGACGACAACTAACTCTACAAAGCAAACAAAATGCAATGAACACTAGGAGGTAAACTACACTTGGGTCAAGTTGAACAGTATGTACAGCTGAAGTCAGAATTATTAGCCTCCCTGTATACTTTTTTTCCCTCAATTTCTGTTTAACGGAGAGATGTTTTTCAACACATTTCTAAACATAATAATAAGGTAAAATAAAAGTAAAGTGTATCCAAAAAAAGCTTCACTTCAGCTGGATGCCAAGGAATAATGAATAAAACTAATTGAAACGGTTGATAAAAACTACACTGGTATCTCATCACTGAACACCACTGTAAAACACACCATCCACTGCTGATCAGTGTTATCAGTGGACACACACAGCACAGCATTCACAGAGTTTAAAAGTGCAGGATTATTCATGACTGGATCTCTGTGGAGATTAATTATACACACAAGGAAAGAGGTCTCAGGACACATCCCTGGGGGACACCTTTGTATAGTGACAGAACAGAGGAAGAACAGTCCCTTAATAGTGCACACTGTTTCCCTGAAATATAATCAATGCATATGTGGGACCTTTAAACAAACTATTTTTATTTTTTTTAGATTGAGTCATTGTGCAAAGCAATATTCAGTGGAAAGAGCACTGAAGGACTCGATCGATGATGGTAATAATATTAACAGTTTATTTGCAGGATGGCAGATGACAGAAACACAGGAAATAGATTGATGATTATTTATGTACATAAAGAAAATTAAAGAGGTCCCAGGATAGATCATACCTGCCAACACTCCCGTTTTTCCCGGGAGTCTCCCGTATTTCAGACCCATCTCCCGCCCTCCTCCCATATTGTTCTGTCTTCCGGAAAACTCCCGCAATTCAGGACACATCCCTGGGGGACACCTTTGTATAAGCTACATTCATTCATTCATTTTCCTTCAGCTTAGTCCCTTTATTCATGATGGGTCGCCACAGCAGAATGAACCACCAACTTATCCAGCATATGTTTTACACAGCGGACGCCCTTCCAGCCGCAACCCAGTACTGGGAAACACCCATATACACTCATTCACACACACTCATACACTACAGCCAATTTAGTTAATCAAACCCAGGCTAACACAGGGAGAACATGCAACCCCACACAGAAATGCCAACTGACCCAGCCGGGACTCGAACCAGCAACCTTATCACTTCATTTTGATGTCCCCTTAGCAAATCATGTTGATTTTAAGTTGCATTTCCTAATAGTTCTCCTTAGAGTGTTAGTAGACGGCACAGTTAAGGTTAGAATTAGGGTTAGCATCAGTAAACACTAGTATCATCACCAGAGTAGACACACACACACAGTTTGAAAGTGCAGGATTATTCATGCCTGAATCGTTGTCCTTTAAACCAGCTTCATAGCGTGACCCTTGACCTCAGCAGCAGCAGAAACCCCTGAAGCCCATCACTATAAACATGACGTCAGCCGAGCCTCACACACACAAAGACAAGCCCAATTACACTCTCACATTAGCATGTGCTCTCGCTAGCCCGAAATAAAGACAAAAGCAGATCAAAGTCTGCACTGGCGTTCACAGAGCGCTTTGATCAATCTCCTGAAAACACCCCTGCAGCATCAAAATGAGCAGCTTCATCTTCACAGCCTTTTCATTCTTCATTTACACTTTAATCTTGGCCGTATAGCCCAGCATAAAGACAAAACGATTAGAGAACATTGTAAAACTCAAAATATGAGGTTTGATTCCTTTTCATGAGCAGCAATACTGTAAGAAAGATGTCCTAGTCCTGCATTCTGATTGGACAACTCAAAATTCCAGCTGTGCCAAAATACATACAATATATAGTAATAGGAAATATAGTATAGTATAGTATAGTATAGTATAGTATAGTATAGTAATAATAACTGAAATTAGATAAGTTAAATGAAACGAATGTATATTTACTGAAAAATCAAGTTATATTGTGGCCAAGGGAATTGTTCCCATTATTAGTTTAATGTGTTATGCTTTAGTGTCACCCTTTAGTTAAATTCATTGGGAAAACTGATTCCATTGTTATGTATTTTTATTATTATTTAAATGTATTTATTAATGTTTAAGGCCTGCGTTGCAGTTTTGTTTTGTTTTTTTAGGGTTTGTTTTTAGATTTTTATGTTAGTTTTGTTTTTGTTTTCCGTGTTTTACGTTTATTTTTTACGCTTTTTATTTCTAGTTTTTTACAATTCGTTTTTTGACGTTTCATTTGGGGTTTTATGTTTTATTTTGTTTTTTTTACGTTTTTAAAGTTTTTTTGTTTTTTACAATTTGTTTTTGTTTTACGTGTTTTACGTTTTTTTTTACGCTTTTTATTTCTATTTTTTTACAATTAGTTTTTTACATTTCATTTTGGTTTTTATGTTTTGTTTTGTTTTTTTTTTTTTACGTTTTTAAAGTTTTTTTGTTTTTTACTATTTGTTTTTTTTACGTTTTTTTTAAATGCAGGGCGAGAGGGGAGTCCGTGTTCAGGTATGTCTCGAGAACTCCCCTGCTTGATAGTGGTAGATGTAGATTATGAATGCTATAGAGTGAATACTGGATTCAACACTTGTCTATAATGTCAATTTAGTTTTGTCAATTTACTTGCGTTACATGTTTTTGGTCTGTGGGAGGAAACCGGAGAGCCCGGGGAAAACCCACGCAAACACGGGGAGAGAATGCAAACTCCACACAGAAATGCCGACTCGGCCAGGTAAGATCTGAGCCAGTGACATTCTTGCTTTGAGGCAATGATGCTAACTATTAGGCCTCTGTGCTACCCTGACAAGGAAATGGGAGGAGTATGGGTGGAGGGGGGGATTCTTCAAGACGAAGATGGCAAGGTAAGATACTCTGGTTATTTATGGTGATTTAGGAATTGTCTGATTGATTGGTGCGTTAGCTAATGAGGACCACAATCATAAGCACATGCTCCTCTCGAAATTAGTTTATTAATAAACTTCACTTTGTTTTTTACGTTTTGCTTTGTTTTTTATGCTTTTAAAGTTTTTTTACGTTTTGTTTTTTTTTTTAATGTTTTCCACGTTTTGTTTGTATTTTTACGCTTTTGTTTTTACGTTTTGTTTTGTTTTTTGCATTTTGCTTTTAGTTTTTTACATTTAGTTTTTACATATTTTACACTTTGTATAGTTTTCATGTTTTTTACATTGTTTCGTTTTTTACATTTTCTTTTGTTTTGATTTTTGATTTTTTTTTTAAACAAAATAGTTCTGCTCATCAGGGCAATATTTATTGAATGTGAAAAAAAAGGTTAAATATTTATAAAAATTTTAAATAACTACTTTCTGATTATATGTAGTTTCAAATGAAATTATTTCTCCAGTCATTATTGCTTTTATTTCTATTACCAATAATAATAATAATAATAATAATAATAATAATAATAATAATAAATTTATTAAACTTTTGACCGGTACTGTAAGCATTAATAAGACTACATTATATACACATTGTAAAATAACAAAAAAGACAATTTATTTAAATTAACATTAAATAACATTAGGGGCAGCACGATGGCACAGTGGGAAGCACAATCGCCTATACAGCAAGAAGGTTGCTGATTCGAGCCCCGGCTGGGTCAGTTGGCATCACTGTGTGGAGTTTGCATGATCTCCCAGTGTTCGCGTGGGTTTCCTCTGGGTGCTCCGGTATCCCCCACAGTCCAAAAACATGTGCTATAGGTGAATTAGCTGAATTGTCCGTATATGAATGTAAATGAGTATGGATGTTTCCCAGTGATGGGTTGCAGCTGGAAGGGCATCCGCTGTGTAAAACATATGCTGGATACGTTGGTGGTTCATTCCGCTGTGGCTACCCCAGATTAATAAAGAAATTAATAAATAACATTCATATTACATGCAACCAAAAAGTCTATTAATTAATTAAAACCTAGAATACCTAAAGTAATACTGCATCTACCACAAACCCCTAATATAAGCTTAGTTTACATTTTGCATCTAAAATTTTACTTTATCTAAAACATTATTTTACTTATGTTTACTTGTAACTAATGCAACATTTTTTTTAAGAAAACCTGATTAAATCTGTTCATTCGGCACAATATGTGGCAAATTATTGAAATTACTACAGACTATTGCATCCATTAAAACACCATTTCCAAAACAAAAACATTAAGCATGGAAAGTACGAAGCTCTCTGTGGGGGATATTAATAAATATGTGCAGATGAAGGAGAATAAAGTCCTTGCTGCTGGAGATTATGTGAGGTCAGAGATCTTTGACCGCATCGATTCACAGTGACAGTAAATTCACATCAATACAGTAAAACTACACACGTCACACATCTGATGAGTGCAGTTAAAGGCCATGTTAAGACACCTAAAGCAAAAGAGGCCAGCAAATTACTCAGAATGAGGTTATGGGGTTATTTCTAATGCATCACAGACTGAAATGAGCTGAGGTTATGCTTAATGTCCGTAATAGCTCAATACAGATGATATTAAGTAATAATGCAGACAACAAAATCAATACAGACTATAGTCTGGACCAAAAAATAAATGAATTCATAAAGTAGACATTTTCATTCATTCATTTTCCTTTAGCTTAGTCTCTATTTCAGAGGTTGCCACTGCAGAATGAACCACCAACTTATTCAGCATATGTTTACCTATAGTGTTTGGACTGTGGGGGAAACCGGAGCACCTGGAGGAAACCCACGCCAACACGGGGAGAACATGCAAACTCCACACAGAAATGCCAACTGACCCAGGTGGGATTCGAACTAGCGACCTTCTTGCTGTGAGTGAAAAGTGCTGACCACTGAGCCACCATGCCACAACAAATACTGAAGGAAAATAAATTGAGTCTAGTGAAGAATGGTTCAAGAAAGCAGATAAGACAAAAACAAAAAGCAAAAATAAAATAAACAAGTAAATAACAGGACGAGAACGTGGTAAGATCTGAAAACATGGTAAAAATCAGGCGGCTGCGAGAGCTTTTCTTTTTCTGGATTGCTTTTGAAAATCGGTTGGGTTTAGGGAAGGAGGAGGGTGGGTCAGTCAGTCGATCAGTCAGTCAATCACTCTGTCAGTCAACAGCGGCCTCTGGTGGATTCATGAAAACAAAAACTGCAAAAAAAAAGTATCTCCTGGGACGTAGTTCAGGCTCGCCAGAAATATATACAGCGGTACGTATCCATAATGAGCCTGGGTTGGACAGATCCAATAGGGCACCTTTGGAAAGTGACATAATTAAGTACAGTACAGTCTCTTATAAGCAAATATTGTGTTCTTCCTGAAATTACCATTGAATTATATACAAGGAAAATAAATAAAGGTCCAAGGACAGATCCCAGGGTGACCCCCTTTACAGAATTACAGAATGAATGAAGTGCAGTCTCTTATTAGCACACACTACATTCTCGCTAAAAGATAATTTAACATATTGAACTATACACAAGGGAAGAATCATATTAAACTATATACAAGACAGAAATACAAAGGTGCCAGAACCAACCCAGGCTCATTCTGATGACATACCCCTCTATACATTTCTGGAGGGTGCCAAATATGTCCCAGGAGGTACATGATTTTGCAGTTTATCCAACAGAGGCCACCGTGTACGCTTTTTCAGATCTCAAATTTCTTTCGCTAGTGTCATTTCGCAACTGCTGTTCTCATGTAAATCCACCACAGGCTGCTGTCGACTGACTGACTGACCAACCGACCGATAACCCCACCCACCCCCTTCCCTAAACCCAACCGATAGTGTTATAAATAGCACCGATTAACCAGCGCCCACCCCCTTCTCTAAACCCAACCAATAGTGTTCTAAATAGCACCGATAGACCAGCGCCCACCCCTTTCCCTAAACCCAACCAATAGTGTTATAAATAGCACCGATTGACCAGTGCCCACCCCTTTCCCTAAACCCAACCGATAGTGTTATAAATAGCACCGATTGACCAGTGCCCACCCCCTTCTCTAAACCCAACCAATAGTGTTCTAAATAGCACCGATTGACCAGCAAAACCCAACCAATAGTGTTATAAATAGCACCGATTGACCAGCGCCCACCCCTTTCCCTAAACCCAACCAATAGTGTTATAAATAGCACCGATAGACCAGCGCCCACCCCTTTCCCTAAACCCAACCGATAGTGTTATAAATAGCACCGATTGACCAGTGCCCACCCCCTTCTCTAAACCCAACCAATAGTGTTATAAATAGCACCGATTGACCAGCAAAACCCAACCAATAGTGTTATAAATAGCACCGATTGACCAGCGCCCACCCCTTTCCCTAAACCCAACCAATAGTGTTATAAATAGCACAGATTGACCAGCGCCCACCCCTTTCCCTAAACCTAACCAATAGTGTTATAAATAGCACCGATTGACCAGCAAAACCCAACCAATGGTGTTATAAATAGTACCGATTGACCAGCGCCCACCCCTTTCCCTAAACCCAACCAATAGTGTTATAAATAGCACCGATTGACCAGCGCCCACCCCCTTCCCTAAACCCAACCAAGTGTTTTCAAAACCCAGAAACAGAAAAGCCCTCATGGCTACTTGCTTTTTACCACATTTCCAGATTTTAGCACATTCTTACCCTGTAATTTACTTGTTTATTTTATTATTGCCTTTTGTTTTTGTCTCATCTGCTTTCTGGAACTGTTCATCACCGGACTCAAACCCTATCGTCAAAGCCAACTCCGCTCTGCATCTCATACACACGGCGAGCCACTGGGCAAACTGGTAACAGCGGAAAAGCCATCCACATGGAGATAAGCGGTCAGCTGGTAGCGCAAAAACAAACGCATCACACCGCCTCATAGTGTTCATTTAAAGATGAAATGCCGCCATATTTACCTCTGGCTACACAATTTGCGATCTCCACAAATGTATACAGGAGTACATTTTAAGAATGAGCCTGTGTTGCCCAGGACAGATCCCTGAGGGTCACCTTTGGACAATAACAGAATGGACGAATTACATCCTCTTATTAGCCCACACTGAGTTCTCCCTGACAGATAATTTAGCAGATTGAATCAATGCACTTTTAAAACAAAACCAAATAGATGTAGTCATTGTAGAAAAGCATATTCACTGCAAAGAGCATGTGCTTTTTTCTGCAGGAGCCGACAGGAGAGAGCGGCTCTAGCAGGCTCTACATTCAAGGACCTGATAATTGAGTTGTAAGAGTTTGAGCTGAAAGGAGGAAAAGTGACGGGTACAAGGTTTAAATTGGCTTCATGGCTTTGTGTAAAGATTCACATCATTTGCAGAATGATTTCGGCAATCTTGAAGGACACATTACCTCTCATCTTCCAATTTTACAATGGGTTTTATTGTTGTTCCCAAAAACATGTGAATAGGTTTGCCCTGGTTGAGAGAGAAAGTAGCGCTCACACACTCAGACGTAAGCTCTCTCTGCCGCCATTAACCCATGCAGTGTTTCCTATGGGACTGTGTTGAGAACAGCCTGTTTTATCTTCACCATGACTCAGATAATGCTGCTCCTCAAAATGGCACTGTGGCTTCAAATGTGCATCAATCCTGACAGACTTCCACATGCAAATACAGTTTAATCATTTGCATTTGTTTATTAAGAGCACTGTCTTATTCACAGCAACCTCCAAATGAGAATAATACAAGTTGAATTGATTAATCAAATGCATTCCCTGCAGAAAACACAAGAGTTGCCAAGGTAGCAAAAGTAAGTGTGTTTGCATAATATCTTCCTTAATTTGGACTAGAAAGTTGTCAAGGACACCCACTGTTCTCTTATTTAAAGAGTGTTTTTAAAAAGGGGGAAACTGAAATGAATGCACCAAAGCTTTACAAAACATGTAATAATTTAGCAGGTGCTTTTGTCCAAAGCAACTTACAATTGAGGATGCATTAGCAAAACACATGAGAGGGGTCTGGATGCAGTTGCAATATGAGCTGCATGCAATGCTTTTTAAAAGTGCTGTGTGTAAGTTTTGACTCACCTAATGTATAAAAACACCATGATATGTTTGCAGATACTTCAGAAACATGCTAAGTGAACATTCTTGTTTATCTGAAAAACAATGCTGGAGTCAGATATTCTGCTTTAATAATGTGAGTTACGTGCCGGAACGTCTGTCTTTGTTTTGGTTCTTTTAGCCTGCCCAATGCCAGCTTAGCCAATTATATTTCAGCACCCAGGTTGCCTTGGTGGAAAACAGCATATTTCATTCATTCAGTCTGGAAGACTCTTAAAGCATGCATCCGTGACCAAAATGACCTTCGGTCCGTGACCTTCGTGACCTTCGGTGGACAGTAGCAGAATCCGAAATGAGACGCAGATTCAGAGTTCCACATGAGGTGGTTATTAATTAGCAAATAATATAAATATTACGAGCGTAAACATTAGGTGAGCAGGTCACATTGTAACCACGTGTCCTAACAACATGCTACGTGACGAAATTTCCAGTAATAAGCAACGTAGCTGTTTGCACCAAATGAAACATGACAGAAATGTAAATACAGCCATTCAGAAGCATAGAATAGTGCACTCACTGCACTCCAAAGAAATGGTAAGGTTTCTAATCTAATTAATACATATTAAAAGCAACAGGTTTACTCACTTTATTAAGTAAACTCAACTAATCGCTTTAAAATCAACAGGTTTACTCATGTTATTAGGTAAAGTCAACTAATCGCTTTAAAAGCAACAGGTTTACTCATGTTATTAGGTAAAGTCAACTAATTGCTTTAAAAGCAACAGGTTTACTCATGTTATTAGGTAAAGTCAACTAATTGCTTTAAAAGCAACAGGTTTACTCACTTTATTAAAGTCAACTAATCACTTTAAAAGCAACAGGTTTACTCATGTTATTAGGTAAAGTCAACTAATCACTTTAAAAGCAACAGGTTTACTCACTTTATTAAAGTCAACTAATCACTTTAAAAGCAACAGGTTTACTCATGTTATTAGGTAAAGTCAACTAATCACTTTAAAAGCAACAGGTTTACTCACTTTATTAAAGTCAACTAATCACTTTAAAAGCAACAGGTTTACTCATGTTATTAGGTAAAGTCAACTAATCACTTTAAAAGCAACAGGTTTACTCACTTTATTAAAGTCAACTAATCACTTTAAAAGCAACAGGTTTACTCATGTTATTAGGTAAAGTCAACTAATCACTTTAAAAGCAACAGGTTTACTCACTTTATTAAGAAAAGTTGACTAATCGTTTTAAAATCAACAGGTTTACTCACGTTATTAAGTAAAGTCAACTAATCGCTTTAAAAAGCAACAGGTTTACTTACGTTATTAAGTCAACTAATCGCTCTAAAAGCAACAGGTTTACTTACTTTATTAAAGTCAACTAATCGCTTTAAAATCAACGAGTTTACTCACTTTAAGTAATGTCAACTAATCGCTTTAATAAAGTGAGTAAACCCTTTGCTTTTAAAGTAAACTAATCGCTTTAAAGCAACAGGTTTACTCACTTTATTATAGTCAACTAATTGCTTTAAAATCAACAGGTTTACTCAGGTTATTAAGTGAAGTCAACTAATCGCTTTAAAATCAACGAGTTTACTCACTTTAAGTAATGTCAACTAATTGCTTTAAAAGCAAAGGGTTAACTCACTTTAATAAAGTCAACTAATCGCTTTAAAAGCAATTTCACGGTGGCGCAGTGGGTAGCGCGATTGACTCACAGCAAGAAGGTTGCTGGTTCAAGTCCGGGCTGGGTCAGTTGGCATTTCCGTGTGCAGTTTGCATTTTCTACCCGTGTTGGCGTGGGTTTTTTCCGGGTGCTCCGGTTTCCCCAACAGTCCAAATACATGCGCTATAGGGGAATTAAAATAGGCTAAATTAGCCGTAGTGTATGTGTGAATGCAACAGTGTTTGGGTGTTTCCCAGTGTTGGGTTGCAGCTGGAAGGGCATCCGCTGCATAAAACATGCTGGACAAGCTGGCGGTTCACAACTGAAATACTAGAGGCAGATATTCTATCCCATAATGTATCTTTACCCTGAAGTTTTAATCAATGTTTGAAGAGGGCATGATACAGTCAGGATTGGTTGGACACACAACATGCCATAACTAAAGGTGTAAATGGACACTTGTTATTATTTAACAGCCAGATTTTACAGTGAGTTTATGCATTAGCAGTGATTTTTCCCTGCAGTCCATGACCTGAGATCCACTGAGCTAAAGCACATCACGGCCTGTTCATTTGTCGCGTGTCATTTGTCAAGATGATGAATGAACTGGATATGATAGCACTGTCATTTCTGAATTTATTTCCCCGGTCACTGGAACAGACTTTAATTGAATCAGGTTTCTAATTATGGAAGTTTCCAGAGATATCATTCATACAATAGATGAAAACAGACATGAGAAGATGGGATTTTGATCATTAAAGTACAGATATGTGACTCATTCTTAATTTGCAGGTACATTTAATGCATTTTCCACTTATTTATTACTTAAACTGTTATGATATATGACAAATGTATAATTTATAGTAGACTGAATCCAATTTTAATAATACAATATTCTTAAATTTGATAGGGAGCATACGATTCTGTTATTACTCGTTATTAAAACAGTAACAGGGCAATACAGTGGCTCAGTGGTTAACACTGTGGCCTCACAGCAAGATGGTTGCTGGTTCGAGTCCCTGCTGGGTCAGTTGGTGTTTCTGTGTGGAGTTTGCATGTTCTCCCCATGTTGGCGTGGGTTTCCTCCAGGTGCTCCGGTTTCCCCCACAGTCCAAACACATGTGCTATAGCGGAATTGATTAACTAAATCGGCCGTAGTGTATGTGTGTGTGTGAATGTGAGAGTGTGTGGGTGTTTCCCAGTGCTGGGTTGCAGCTGGAAGGGCAACCGCTGTGTAAAACGTTAGCTGGAATAGTTGGCAGTTCATTCTGCTGTGGAATAGTGATAGTCATTCCACTCTGAAACAGTGACTAAGCCGAAGGAAAATGAACGAATGAATGAATGAATAGAAGGTTTATTTTGGAGACACAAAATGTGGATCCTAGAATCATCCACGTATACTTTCAAAGCTATTAGTTTTAAGCGGTAGTATATTAGTATGAGGGATTTTCCTTCCAAATGTGATCTATTTTAAATCAGAAAGGGAAAAACTGCAAGGTCAAACTTGATTTTAGCAAATTGTGCAATAACTGGATAGCGCAGAAATTGACATTAGACCCATTTATTCCTGTTTATGGATAAAACCATTCAGCCAAGCCTATATAGACTCTTTTTACTCCTTTTTGAATTTGAAATATGTCCAATTACACAACTGTACAAAAAAGCATAAGTGAATTGTAAAAGTTCTAGTTATTTTAGTTTAGAAACATTTTCTGCAATAAATCACAATATAATGCAATGTGTTACTCATAACTGTGCTTAAAACACTTTATAAATACTATTTTCTGCAATAAATTACAGTATTCTGCAATGTGTTACTCATAACTGTGCTTAAAACACTTTATGAATACTATTTTCAGCAATAAATCACAATATTCTGCAATGTGTAACTCAAAACTGTGCTTAAAACACTTTATAAATTCTATTTTCTGCAATAAATTACAGTATTCTGCAATGTGTAAGTCATAACTGTGCTTAAAACACTTTATAAATACTATTTTCAGCAATAAATCACAATATTATGCAATGTGTAACTCATAACTGTGCTTAAAACACTTTATAAATACTATTTTCTGCAATAAACTACAATATTATGCAATGTGTAACTCAAAACTGTGCTTAAAACACTTTATAAATACTATTTTCTGCAATAAATGACAATATTCTGCAATGTGTAACTCAAAACTGTGCTTAAAACACTTTATAAATACTATTTTCAGCAATAAATCACAATATTATGCAATGTGTAACTCATAACTGTGCTTAAAACACTTTATAAATACTATTTTCAGCAATAAATCACAATATTATGCAATGTGTAACTCAAAACTGTGCTTAAAACACTTTATTAATACTATTTTCTGCAATAAATAACAATATAATGCAATGTGTAAGTCATAACTGTGCTTAAAACACTTTATAAATACTATTTTCTGCAATAAATTACAGTATTCTGCAATGTGTAAGTCATAACTGTGCTTAAAACACTATTAAAAAACTATTTTCTGCAGTAAATCACAATATAGTGCAATATGTAACCGTAAAATCTCTGCTTAAAACACCTTTCAAAAAATATCAAATATTTTACCAAATTTGTATCTTAATACAACACATGAGGCAGCATTTTAGCCAACTTTTATTTATCTTCTTCATTTATTTTATGTGGTAAAACGACATGTTTGCGTGAACTGAGTTGAAATCAGTTCATGTGCAAGCCAGGGAATCTGTCAGAAACAACAACTGAACCGAAAGCATCTGTGTTAACACACCTTCCAGAGCTTCCAGACTAATAAATAATTCAGCTCTTCAAGCCACAACTCAACATTAATAGCTGATTAGTTATTAAAAGTGCAGAAACTGAACAGATCTTCTCATGAGTGTAAATCGCTGCTGTGCAGTCTCACAGGATCATGGAGGCTGATTACAGGCTTACGTCTCACAGGCTGAAATATTCCCCATTACAGGACTTGAAAATCTATGCATGGCTCATTTAGAGCGGAAATATGTTTGAGAAAGTACCCTCAAATACAGACAGAGAACATGACTGTGACAAGCTCAGAGGTGCAACATTTTCAATAATATGTGACCCTGCTCCAAAAAAAGATATAGTTCACCCAAAAAATGAAATACTCCATCCTCTTGAGCTATCCTCTGTGTCTTTTTTCTGTCAGACGGACACAATCTGAATATTTTTACATCTTATCCTTGCTCTTCACACTGAATAATGGTGTTGTACAGTGGCTTTTATTTTGAAGCTTCCAAAAAGGCATTCAAGAGTTCACACTCATCTGATGATTGGTAATAAGTTAGTTTGGCGTGCTGTCCCGGGAGAGAGCACTGAGCTCATGAGATCCTCGAGCACGGGGCTCCCTCCCGTTTGCAGGGCGAGATGGAAGTTTGAGCTCAGGTAGATCTCGAGAAATTGAATCCAAACCCTGGAGGTTTATTAAGGTTTATTAAGTATACAGCAAATATCAAACAAAGGCAAAATCGTAATCCTAACCAGGCTAAGTCAAGCAAACAAAGAGGCAGTCCGAAAAAGGCAAACAAGGCAGAGTCCAAAATCCAAAAAGCAGTAGTCAAAAGGCAGGCAAAAAGGTCATAACACAATGGCAAACACAACACTAGGAAACCGCTTGGTAAGGCAGTGAAACTGGCAATACTTCGCAAAGAGCAGACATAAACAGTGTGCTTATATATGGTGGCTACCAGGAAGTACCACCAAGGAAGTACCCAGTCAGTATTCAGGAGAGAGCTCCCTCTGGTGGACGGATGAATGATAATCTACCACATTCGTTTCACAATGGGGTCACACACTTTTGTAAGTAAACTAATGGCTTTAACAGCAACAGGTTTACACACTTTGTACAATCACAGATCAGGAAAGGTTGAGACAGTATGGAAAACGCAAATAAAAAAAAGAAAGTGGTGATTCTAAACTTACTTTGACTAAAGCATTATTAAATGTGTTCCTCATGATTTTTATTGTTGTTGTTTTTAATAAACACATATTCCAGTTTTGGTTCTTACAACATATTAAAAAAAAGGTGTGAGTAATCTGGTAAACTGGCTAAATAATGATGTGAAGCAGGTGATGTCAACAGGTTTGATTGTAAGTATGATTTGGTATAAAAGCAGCATCAAGAAAGGTCTAGTCCTTTAGGAGCAAAGATGGGCCGAGGATGGCCAGTTTGAGAATAAATACATGAGAAAATGATTGAAATGTTTAAACACAATGTTCCTCAAAGGAAGAGAGGAGGACATTTGGATATTTCAGCTTCAACAGTGCAGAACATCATTAAATGATTCAGGGAATCTGGAGGAATTTCAGTGTGTAAAGGTCAAGAGCGCAAGCCTAAGCTGAACAACCGTGATCTCCGATCCCTCAAGCAGCGCTGCATCAAGAATCCTCATTCATCTAGAAGTCATATCGCCACATGGGCTCAGGAATACTGGGGTAAACCTTTGTCAAGTATCACAATACGTATTTACATCCACAAACGCCAGTGAAAACTGTACTGTGCCGAAAGAAAGCCCTATGTTAACAGTGTCCAGAAGCACTATAGACTCCTCTGGGCTCTGAGGCATCTGGGAGGGACCATATACACTACAGATGACACATGGGTTTTTCACCACAGCAGATGACTAACACGTCAGTATGTGGTAGTATAGCATGTCAATCAATGCCAAGGGCACCAGATTTGCCATTATTTACCATTGACGGGGCAGTTTTTATGAGAACAAGCACAGGTTTCTGGACTTACCCGGTGGTCTGATGCCAGGCGGTGGTGTTGCTGGTGGAGGCTGCGTTTCCTCCTGGTTTTAGCGATTTCCAGTGGGTAGAAATGAAAAAGATCCTCGCCAAATGGAAGCTGAAAATTAACACACCGCTCTGTTAGGACGACTGCAAGGAGGAATGAACACATAGATGCGCTTTTTTATGCCCAAGTATTGATTATTGATGCCCAAGTGTGTGTGTGTGTGTGTGTGTGTGTGTGGTTATACATCCATTTATAATCCTGCTCTATCTATTCATCAACATTCAATCATATTAGTTCTGTTATTAGCATAAACATGTAAATATTGTCATGTTATTATTCTGTGACACATATGAAAACCACTGGGTTAAAAAGTGTCATTTAAATTTAATTGTAAAAATTAACCCAACATTTGGGCGGTGCCATAGCACAGTGGGTAGTGCTGTCGCCTCACAGCAAGAAGGTCACTGGTTCGAGTTCCTGCTGCGTCAGTTGGTGTTTCTGTGTGGAGTTTGCATGTTCTCCCCGTGTTGGTGTGTGTTTCCTCTGGGTGCTCCGGTTTCCCCCACAGTCCAAACACATGCGCTATAGGGGAACTGATCAACTAGACTGGCCGTAGTGTGTGAATGAGAGTGTATGGGTGTTCATCCCAATGATGGGTTGCAGCTGGACGGGCATCCGCTGTGTAAAACATAGGAATAGTTGGCGGTTCATTCTGCTGTGGGGACCTTTAAACAGGGACTAAGCCGTCAGTGTAAAGTATTTCTTTACATTTAATTGTAAAAATTGACGCCATCTGACCCTGATGGGACTTGAACCAGCGATCTTCTTGCTGTGAGGCCACAGTGCTAACCACTGAGCCACCGTGCCACCCCAAAAATATATATTAAAGCTTATTTTTACTTTGTGCCAATGTAGTTTTTTTCTTGGCCACAATAAACATTTTCAATTAATATTAAATTAAATGTTAATGTAAATGTAAATAAGTTAATTCATACTGTAATAAATTACAGTGAAGTTGGTTCAAAGTGTCATTTTTACAGTGCATAATTTACCCATGTTGTGTTTGAATAACCCAGCATTTCAATAACCCA
The DNA here is from genome assembly GCF_903798145.1 of Danio aesculapii. Lineage (NCBI taxonomy): Eukaryota > Metazoa > Chordata > Actinopteri > Cypriniformes > Danionidae > Danio > Danio aesculapii. Next base: position 52,970,188 of record NC_079447.1, read on the forward strand.
GCTTTTTTTTTTTAGAGATATTTAGTTTAGTTTATTCCATCACCATTATCTCCATCAGGAGGACAGTATTATTTCATCAGGACTGCAGAGTAAATGAGATGCACGGATTGTAAACTTCTGATCAAAGACATCAGAGTTAAATCATTTGATTGAATCATACATTCATTCATTTTCTTTCCGGCTTAGTCCCTTTATTAAACAGGGGTCACCACAGCGGAATGAACCGCCAACTATTCCAGCATATGTTTTACGCAGCGGATGCCCTTCCAGCTGCAACCCAGTACTGAGAAACATCCATACACACTTTTTCACAGACATCCACTACAGACAATTTAGCTAACCCAATTCACATGTACCGCATGTGTTTGGACTGTGGGGGAAATCGGAGCACCCGGAGGAAACCAACACAAACATGCAAACTCCACACAGAAATGCCAACTAACCCAGTCGAGGCTCGAACCAGCGTCCTTCTTGCTGTTAGGCAATTGTGCTACCCACTGCACCACCGTGATGCCCATCCTCTGACTTATTACAGAAATTTATAACCTCAGAGACCAAACACTGCTTATCAAACTGCATCCTCCTCATCAAGATGGCAGAATTACATAACTCAGCGTACACATTTGAAGACAAAACTGTTCACCCTCCTTTTTCAAATATTCAGATTCAGGAATTTCTCACAGTGTTTTTATTTCAGCTATAATATAAGCAGTTTTTAATTGTTTTAAAGCCATTTTAAGGTCAATATTATTAGCCCCCTTCAGCAATATTAGTTTAGGATTGTCTCCAGAACAAACCACTGTTATATAACGACTTGCCTAATTACCCTAACTCTCCCCTAATTACGGCTTTAAATGTCATTTTAAGCTGAATACTAGATTATCTAGTCAAATATTATGTGCTGTCATCATGGCAAAGACAAAATAAATCAGTTATCAGTTATTATTATGTTTAGAAATGTGTTGGAAAAAAACAGTCTCTCTTTTAAACAGAAATTAGGGAATTAAAGCTTATAATTTTGACTTCGACTACATATATATCACCTCAGACGCACAGTGCATTAATGAGCAGTACAAAATGTCCCTCAGATGCAGAAACATGCCAAAGTCAATAATGCATGCGCATGGTAATGAGGAGTGTGAGGTGTTGTTGGTGTGCGGCTCGAGCTGTTTTGACATTTGACAAGGCTGATTTGTCAGGCTAATCAAGTCCTCTGTTCTGTGATAAACGCCTCTTTATGGAGACCCAATAAGTAAACACTAGCATGGCGGATGAAAGACACGTTTACTTTATACACTACAGTAATTCTCTGGGGGGTTTTTTTCGTTGTTTTACCTCCTGATAACACTTATGCAATTCAAAAGAATAATATTGGCATCAAAAATAACATGTACACAGAAACTGCATGCAAATAAAAGCTTTTTAGATCCTAAATCTCCTATAGATCCACACTAATCAAAACATCATTGATCAGAATTCCTACTGAATTCATTACTCTAAAAATGCTGGGTTATTTCAATCTATATTTGGGTAGAATATTAACGAACCTAAGCACTGGGTTAAATTGTGGCTGTGAATTTAATTCAATAAATTATAACAGTGGTTGTTTTTGTCCATATTTAGCTGTGTTTAAATAACCCAGTATATTTGAGAGAACAGGAGAATCCTTCTCAAATAAAGCCTTTGAAGAATGTAATAAAAAACCTACTGAAATAAACATTTTTTATTTTTGATCATGTTTATTATTATTAATATTATATTATTGCGTTATAAAAAATGTTTAGTAATTTCAACCAAATTGGACGATACCAACCAATAGTTTAAGTTTTATTATTATTATTATTATTATTATTATTATTATTATTATTATTAAACTGATAAGTTCAAATTTAGTTCAATGTTTGTTTTTGTTCATATTCACGTTTATATTTTTCAGGCTTTCAGCCTTTGAAGTATTAAATAAAATCTTACTAAATAAAATGTTATTTCAATCATTAATTCAGAAGGATTATATCTTAATTTATCCCTTTAGGATTGATTAGCTGTTCTAGAAGGAAGCATGTATTCCTTAAGGATTTTTGTAGGAAAGCCAAGTGATTAAATAATAATAATAATAATAATAATAATAATAATAATAATAGTAATAATAATAATAATAAACTGACTAACATTATTTAATGATCAAACCAATTGTTAATTTATATTTTTGTAGGCATTTCATTTAATTTTAGTTGTGTGTTTTTCTGTTCGTAAACAAGAACAATTTGTACTCAATATATTTTATATACATTTAAAAAACGCTGGGTTGTTTTAACCCAACCTTGGGATAAATAACAAAATAAACATACATATATACATACATACATACATATATATATATATATATATATATATACGATTGCATAATAATAAATCATGCATCTCTATGTGTGTGTGTTTTGAAATCCACTTGCCTTTCTCGCACTCTCGAAGCCGTGCTCCAGCGCGAGTTTCTGGGCATCTTCAGTCGCCGCTTCCTGCATCTGGACCAGAAAATGCCCGGTAATGAAGAGCTCGTCTTCGGCTGCAGCGAACAGCATTAACGCACCGATCAGAGCCAGAAACAGCGCAGGAGCCGTCCGGTGATCTCCGCGGAACCGGCGCATCGTGAGAGTCGGTGTGGCGGCGGCTGAATGCGGGCGCGGGAGAGCTTCAGCGGGGCTCCAGTGAGCGCATCCCGTCGATACGATGCCCTGGCCGTGTGTGAGACACAATCTGCATCTCCAGCCTCGCTTTAATCTATAATTCATCGGCATAAACGTGTGGCTCTTTTGCATGTGACGTTCCGTGGGAAGATGCCCAATAAGCGGGAGCGGGTGTGGCTGATCGGCGGTCTCCCTCCCTCGGTGGTGTGCATGAAGAAGTGGGGCTACTTTCAGCACCCTGGAGAATTCCTCCATCCGATGCTGATCAGTTACACTCATGAAAACAGTGGAAGGATTTAATCTTAATATTACATATACAGTTAAGGGCAAATTTACCTCTGTGATATATTTATTAACGAAGCAAGGACATTTTCAAAGCATTTCTGATAATATTTTTTCCTCTAGAGAAAATCTTGTTTGTTTTATTTTGGCTGGAATAAAAGCACTTTCAATATTATTAGCCCCCTTATCAAAATTAGTGTTGGATTGTCTCCAGAATAAACCACTGTTATATAATGACTTGCCTAATTACCCTAACTTTACCCTAATTACCCTAGTTAAGCCTTTACATTTCCCTTTAAGCTGAATACTAGTGTCTTGAAGAATATCTAGTCTAATATTATGTGCTGTCATCTTGACAAAGAGAAATCAGTTATTATTAGAAATGAGTTAATAAAACTATTATATATATATTATATATACGAAAATACAAGTTTGCAACATCAAGCAGCATAACAAGCTGTTTTTCTCTGGCTAAAAATCAATGGAAGTGAATGAGGCTGGAAGTCTCGAGCCAATAGGGTTCAATGGTTCAATGGCTGCGCTGTTCTTAAGTGAAAGAATAAGGTCAATATTATGGTTGAAAAACATTAGCTTAAACGTTAATCATCCTCACTGCAGTGTTCAGATCAAACCACAGTTAAACATCAACACATGCAGTCACACACACACACACACACACACACACACACACACACACACACACACACAGAGATCTTTATCTGAAGGTGGAGGTGGTCTTGTATCGTCATGCATGCTTTATTAGGGTTTCCATTGAAAGTGACCTTTTCTGTCTGCATCTCTGAATAGGCTCTGAGTGTGAATGCTGATGTGAACATGCATGTGTGTGTGTGTGTGTGTGTGGCAGACGTGCTCTGGCCTTGTACTGTCTGGCAGGTTAGAAATTAATTAAGGTCTTAGCTGACATGCCATTTTGATGTCGTCAACGGAGAAAAAAAAATGTTCTTTTTATTTCTTCAGTGCACTTAAAAATTGACCCAGTGTTGGGTCAAATATGGACAAAACTAACCATTGGGTTAAAAAGTGTCATTTAAATTGAACTGTAAATATCAACCCAGTGTTTAGTATTTTCAGTATTTGACCCAATTTCAGGTTATGATGATTCATTCATTCATTTTCCTTCAGCTTAGTCTCTTTATTAATCAGGGGTCACCACAGCAGAATGAACCGCCAACTATTCCAGCATGTGTTTTACACAGTGGATGCGCTTCCAGCTGCAACCCGGCACTGGGAAATACCCATACACACTCATTCATACATACACACACACACACACACACACTATGGCCAATTTAGTTCATCAATTCCCCTATAGCGCATGTGTTTGGACTGTGGGGGAAACCGGAGCACCCAGAGGAAACCCACGCCAACACGGGGAGAACATGCAAACTCCACACAGAAACACCAACTGATCCAGCCAAGACTCGAACCAGTGACCTTCTTGCTGTAAGGCAGCAGTGCTAACCACTGAGCCACCGTGCTGCCCCTGCATAGCAAAAAATATGAAATTATTATTATTAATTTGGGGCGACACGGTGGCGCAGTGGGTGGCACTGTGGCCTCACAGCAAGAAGGTTCGAGCCTCGGCTGGGTTAGTTGGCTTGGGTTTCCTCTGGGTGCTCCGGTTTCCCCCACAGTCCAAACACATGCAGCACAGGTGAATTGGGTAAATTGCATGTAGTGTATGTGTGTGAATGAGTGAGTGTGTGTAGTGTATGTGTGTGAATGAGTGAGTGTGTGTAGTGTATGTGTGTGAATGAGTGAGTGTGTGTAGTGTATGTGTGTGAATGAGTGAGTGTGTGTAGTGTATGTGTGTGAATGAGTGAGTGTGTGTAGTGTATGTGTGTGAATGAGTGAGTGTGTGTAGTGTATGTGTGTGAATGAGTGAGTGTGTGTAGTGTGTGTGTGTGTGAATGAGTGAGTGTGTGTAGTGTATGTGTGTGAATGAGTGAGTGTGGATGTTTCTCGGTTACGATGGATTTGCTCTTCAGTGTTTGGACTTTCAGCAATGAAGATGAAACCACACTGACCAGAACTAAACTGAACTCTGAAAACTGGACTGACAGTCTCAATTTACTAGAACTTCCAAGCTGCTTTAACACGATCTACATTGTAAAAGCGCTGGAGAAATAAAGCTGAATTTAATTGAATTGTTCTCTTTCTCCCTGTTCAATACATGCTAATGATCCCATTTCATTCACAGTCTCCCTCCATATGCACGTCCAGTTCATTACACACACACTGCTGCAGATATTATGTTGGTAAATCATGCGTGCGTCTTCACATTTCAATAACAGTAGGAAACTCTGAGAGACTGTAAATCAGCGGGCTTGTAATCCTGATGAGTGTGTTTGGATGCACTTGAACAAATACTCACACACACACCTGCAATTTTCAGCAGATCTTTTGTGTGGTTCTGTCATTTCTTATGAAGAGGGAAAAATAAAATACGGCTGTTTATTGTTTTATCATCCTCCAGCACTAGAACTACAAAAGCTTTAATGGTACATAGAGCTTGGCAAAGACTAATCATGATTAATTGCATCCGAAATAAGTTTATTTTGGCATAATATAGAGTTGAAGTCAGAAATATTCGCCCTCCTGTTATTTTTTTATTTTTATCTTTCCTAATATTTCCCAAATGATGTTGAACAGATTCAGGAATTTCTCACAGTATTTCCTCTAATATTTGTTCTTCTGGAGAAAGTCTTATTTGTTTTATTTCAGCTAGAATAAAAGCAGTTTTTAATAGTTTTAAAGCCATGTTAAGGTCAATATTATTAGCCCCTTCAGCAATATTAGTGTTGGATTGTCTCCAGAATAAACCACTGTTATACAATGACTTGCCTAATTACCCTAACTTTACCCTAATTACCCTAGTGAAGCCTTTAAATGTCACTTTAAGCTGAATACTAGTGTCTTGAAGAATATCTAGTCTAATATTATGTGCTGTCATCATGGCAAAGACAAAATACATCATATACATGATTGTCATGAGGCCATTGTAATTGTGTAATGAATTTTATAACAACTTTTTTAATTCAAGCTACAGTTGTTCATCTTAAATTCGTCATTAAATGTCATTAATGACACTTGTATACAATTATTTGACAGAGAAATGACACTTTTTCTGACAACTGAACAAAGAAACAGGCTCATTGTGAAAAGTACATCCGTATACATTTCTGGAGAGCATGAATTATGTACCCAGAGGTACGTATGGCTGCATTTCGTCTTTAAAACGAACGCAATGGGGCGGTATGATGCCGCCGATGTCTTTTCGTGTGAACAGCTGACCGCTTACCTCCATGTGGATGGCTTTTCTGCTGTTACCAGTTTGCCTTGAGGACTTGAGACACAGAGGAGTTGACCGTGACCGTGACCGTGGCGAAGAACGGTTCCAAAAAGCAACTAAAACAAAAAGGCAAAAAATTTTATAAACAAGTAAATAACAGGTCAGTCAGTCAGTCAGTCGGTCGACAGCGGCCTCTGGTGGATTTACGTGAGAAAAGCAGGCGTGAATGGCACTCGTGAGAGAAATTAGAGATCTGAAAAAGTGTACACAGCGACCTCTGGTGGATTCGTGAAAACAAAAAATAAACACCTCCCGAGACGTATTTCACGCTCTCCTGAAATATAGATGCGGGTACATATCTATACACTGTTGCCAGTATTTTACCGTTAAAAATATGTTACAAGCCATAAAAGTAAGTTCTCATTTTTACAGTAAACTACCATATTTCGTTAATGTATAGATGTAAAATGTCTGTATATTGAATTAATAACATCTACACATCTTTTGTTACCCAGATATACACGTTAACACAGCCATAGGTGGTGATGAGAAGGGTACATATTGAACCAATGCTCATCACAAACAACTGTACCCACAAGCAGAAAAGGGCATCAGTGTGTAGAAGCTGCTCAGTGTCATTCACACAGCTACTAAACACCAGTATAGTTACATGCATGAAATTAAAGTCATGAAATAAACATTGTTTATCAACATTAGATGTAACATAAATCTCTAATGTACATCACTGATGGGGAAACAGCTAAAAAGATCCATATTAATGTCAACGAAAAGCATAAAAAGTTATCAATTTATGGTTATTGGCCGTATAAATCAAGGAAACATACTGTTGAGCAGGTTATGGATTTTTACTGTAATATTTTAAGTTTTTTTTATCATTGAAATTACGGCCATTTTTTACAGTGTAATGAGCCTAGGTTGGATTTATGACAAGTTATGTTGTCTTAATCTCTCTAATGTAATATTGTGATGAAAACATCTCAATGTCATCTTTCCATTTAAAATGACAAAACTGAGTGAACGACACTCCATAACAGATATCATAAGCATGCATAAAATCTCCTTCATATTCACGACACGGGTCATGATTATAAATGTTTGATCACAGTCTTATGAAACCCCCCTTCAGTTCAACTGCTGGCAAACACATTCAGAAGATGTCCAGTATATGGCACTCTTCTAATTTTAGGCTGCAATATTTTGATTTTCAGCCTTGAGCGGTCTACTGAGGCAAGAAAACTTCCGTCTGAATGCTCAGGAATCATTCTTCACATGACATGAAGAAACTGCAGCATTCTGACAGTGAAGCAGAAAAGCTAACGCTAGCTCTGACCTTTCCCTGTGTACTCACTCACCTGCCCACCGTGACCTTTTTGAACAAAACATATTGATCTGATGTTTGCACTGAGAATCCATCGCTTATATTCTATGAATAGCTTTGCTTCATGTTGCACGCAGATCTGTCCTAGACGGCTAAAGACACCAGAAATGCATCCGTAGGAAATCTTGTGAACACTTAATGACTGTATGTGTGTGTGTGTGTGTGCGTGTGTGTGTTGCCTGGGAAACGAGCGGGACTTTACTGTCTGGAAAGGCAGAAGGTTGTATTTTTTCTTTTTTCCTCCATATAGATGAACTCTACAGCTCTTCTTTGGAGATGTCTACTTCTTTCTTTGCGGCTGAATGGCAGATTTAGCGCGAGGCTAGGGTTCAGCCTGATCTCTGTGTACACACTGCCACTTAATCACAGCCATTACATCCACATTGATTGCAGGTTTGTGTGCGCGTCACTGCCTTCACTGCTGTTCAGAGAGAGCGTGTGTCTTGTTTCTCCCACACTTTTTTCCTCTTCGGTGGGAATTCTGGGATTTAAAACCATTTTTGACACATTTTTTGCATTCTAAAGCTTTTGTCCATCAAAAACATCCTCAATTTAATGACTCCATATGCAAACCTTTTGATTGAAAGCAGTGTTTTTAATGTTATTTACCTGTCCTATGATTTTATCTCTTTGCCATTTTTAGGAAAGATCTGAAGATCTGAAGTGTTTCATTTTCTAACAACAGCCCTCCCAATTCATTTGCACTAGACACTTTCCTATAAACAAACAATGTTTCTGGGAAAGCATCCTGTGATTCTGAGTGTGCTTCATGCAAGTGAGTGGGCTGGAATAACCACCATACGTCACACTCTGTCCTCTCCATATGCACCAGACACCTTTATACAAACACTCTGCAACAAGAACTAACTAAACTAACTTAGACTTGTCATGTAATCTATTTAAGTCACCACAACACATCAATTACTGTAGTTGTTTTGTTGCCATAGCAACGTTAGAATCACCACAACACATCAATTACTATAATTGTTGTGTTGCCATAGCAACGTTAGAATCACCACAACACATCAATTACTATAATTGTTGTGTTGCCATAGCAACTGTAGAATCACCACAACACATCAATTACTATAGTGGTTTTGGTGCCACAGCAACGTTAGAATCACCCTAACACATGAATTACTATAATTGTTGTGTTGCCATAGCAACTGTAGAATCACCACATCACATCAATTACTGTAGTTGTTTTGTTGCCATAGCAACATTAGAATCACCACAACACATCAGTTACTATAATTGTTGTGTTGCCATAGCAACTGTAGAATCGACACAACACATCAATTACTATAGTGGTTTTGGTGCCATAGCAACGTTAGAATCACCCTAACACATCAATTACTATAATTGTTGTGCTGCCATAGCAACTGTAGAATCACCACAGCACATCAATTACTATAGTTGTTTTGTTGCCATAGCAACATTAGAATCACCACAACACATGAATTACTATAATTGTTGTGTTGCCATAGCAACTGTAGAATCACCACAGCACATCAATTACTGTAGTTGTTTTGGTGCCATAGCAACGTTAGAATCACCACAACAGATCAATTACTATAATTGTTGTCTTGCCATAGCAACTGTAGAATCACCACAGCACATCAATTACTATAGTGGTTTTGGTGCCATAGCAACATTAGAATCACCACAACACATCAATTACTATAATTGTTGTGTTTCCATAGCAACTGTAGAATCACCACAGCACATCAATTACTATAGTCGTTGTGTTGCCAAAGCAACTGTACAATCACCACAGCACATCAAGTACTATAGTCGTTGTGTTACCATAGCAACTGTAGAATCACCACAACACATCAGTTACTATAGTTGCTGTGTTGCTATAGCATGTATAGAATATCCACAATACATCAATTATTATAGTTATGTTGCCATAGCAACTGTAAAATCACCACAGCACATCAATCACTATAGTCGTTGTGTTACCATAGCAACTGTAGGATCACCACAGCACATCAATTACTGTAGTTGTTGTGTTACCATAGCAAATGTAGAATCACCATAACACATCCATTACTATAGTTGTTGTGTTACCATAGCAACTGTAGAATCACCACAACACATCGATTAATATAGTTGCTGTGTTGCCATAGCAACTGTAGAATATCCACAATACATCAATTATTATAGTTGGTGTGTTGACATAGCAACTGTAAAATCACCACAACATATCAATTACTATAGCTGTTGTGTTACCATAGTAACTGTCGAATCACCACAGCACATCAATTACTGTAGTTGTTGTGTTACCATAGCAACTGTAGAATCACCACCACACATCAGTTACTATAGTTGTTGGTTACCATCGCAACTGTAGAATCACCACAACACATCAATTACTATAGTTGCTGTGTTACCATAACAACTGTAGAATCACCACAACACAAAACTGGTACAAAAACCCTACAATATTTACTATAGATTACTGTAGTATTTTTGCATGTGGATGTGGATTCTGTACCGACAGCAGTATCACTTCTAAAACGCACAGGACACTGAAGAAAACACCTGTTAAAGTGAGTTTGCAGCAGCATTGATGATTTGTCATGTGACACAGCGCTGGCAGAGGTAGATTAAATTAAATCCATCCGTCTCGCTTCCCTCTCTCAGGAAACTAAATTGTCCTGCCACCGTGCCCGAGCTATTTATATTTTCCGCATCAGGTCAGGACTGGAATGACAGATGAGTCTCTCGCACTGCTAACTCAGTGATTTGCTGTGTGCTGTTACCAGCGCTGAGATTCCCGTCCATCACAAGTCCAGTTTTAAAACTGCCCACATAAAAACAGTATTAATACTATAGTAATTTACAGTAGCTGCAAATACTACAGTATTTATTAAAGTTTATGAGTTCAATGTAGTTAATACAACAGCATGCTGGAGCATTTATTAACAAAGGGTTGTATACACTATAATATATGCAGTATACACACCATATGGTTAAAAAAACACTATAGTATTTATTTAATTTACTATAGTATTTTCTTTTCAGTTGCATGTGGTTTTTAGACTCTCTGGAACTACATCATGACTGCATGAAATAACACTGAAAGTTTTGCATGAGTCACATGAGACTGCTAGAGGTTTACCTATCAAGACTTCAACTGAACATTACTGCATTTGATGGAGATTTCTAGAAATTTCCTCTCATTTAAATCATTATAGGCAGAAGAGGGCGGAGACTGTTGTGCTACTGATAGGAAGAACTAATACACTATTGCACATGTGATTCCTTCCCTGTTTGCATGCACACACATTAGCTAGGTTTGCATCCACCTATCTTTATGCGCATTTCTAATATGCACATAAAAAACCGGTTGATGGAAATGCCAAGATGTGCATTAATTTTGAAAATGCGCATAAGCAAAACAAATGCGCATAACTGAGTAGTAAACTTTTTATTTGATGAGAAAAGATGCACATAAACTACAATGGAAATCCTTTCATCGAGCAAGTTCCAATATTCCAGTAAAAAAAGTGCTGACTGAGTTATAAGAGATCATGTGATGATAACAATGTGTGTAAATGGACAAACCAGCAGGTTTAGCACACTGTAAAACATCTCAAATGTTGTTTTGGTCATTCTAAAACGCTGTAATCATTTCAGTATTAGTGTTATTACATTATTAATGACCTCCAGAACTGTCAAGAGCGTCTGTACTCCACGTCTCACTCCTTCAAACGCCACCACGGGTTCATTGATATTTGGCACCAGTTAATCAGGAAGTGATCATTTTATTCTCTTTGGCTCATTAGATGGAAACGCTGCTTTATTCACAAGTCTTTTATGCCATATTCCAGTTTTGTGCATAAATGTAATTCACATCTTTGGATGGAAACACAGCTTTTGTCTACTTGTGTGTTTTTGTGCACTTTTGACACACTGATTGCGTTGACAGAAAGATTATTTAGTTTAATATGTAGATTGTTGTTATCAGTGTAACTGAAGCTCAAGCTGTAAAGGCTCCGCCCTCTTCTGGAAAGGGGGCGGGGAGCAGCAGCTCATTTGCATTTTAAAAGACTCCAAAAAAATACAGCTTTTTGTTTTTGCTTACATCATGTAATAAATGATTACTGATATTTCATGGACACGTTTTAGAGATGCCTCAGAAAAATAGCACAATAAGCAGTTATCTGTATTAGTCGTCAATAAAATATATATCTTTTTTATTAAAAATAATAATTTTAGCAGTGTGCTAATGTTATTCGCGTCTCTTGTTTGAATCCTGCACCCAATCTAGAATAATCTCAATTAAGTGTTTTTTTTCCTTTATATTTTTAATAGTTTGTTTTAATTATGTATTTCTGACTGTTAAAAACAGTGACAGGTGTTGAGTTTGGAGTTCAATAATTAAATAATACAGTTATGCAAAAGAAAGTGACAGAGAGAGAATTCCAGGAAAATGATGCATCGTTGTTATTCTTTGCCTGCTTATGCCTGTTCTGTGTGTGAATTTAAGATCTGTTTAATCAGGCTGATTCGCAGAACTCCCCTCTGGTGTTATTTAGCACGGAGCTCTTCTGACTCTAATGAATGAGCCACTGAAGGACGGAGAGGTATGAGTGATTAAAAGAGTTGGAAACAAAGATAATCAGAGAAAACAACATTGATTTATTTCCCTTTATTTATCAAAGTAAAGCTTTTTAAAGGGTCAGGAAGCAGCAAGGCTCTTTAAATCCAACATATACATACATATACATTTTATATATATATATATATATATATATATATATATATATATATATATATATATATATATATATATATATATATATATATATATATATATATATATATATATATACACATACACACATACACACACACACACACACACACATGACTGCATATTCTAGGCAAAATTTACACTAGGGGCAGTATGACACTAACGGCTTTTGTTCCTTTTCACACTAAAGATTTTTACAGCGCCCTCTAGTGGATCTGTCATTTGAAACGTGCAACAAAATGGATCTTAATTAATGTATTTCAGGTTCGCAAAAACAGTAGACAGCACCCTTTAGTGGATTTGTCATCTGAAATGCAAAACAACGTACCCTAAGTAGCGTGATTGAGATTTCCAAAAATACAGACAGCACCCTCCACCCTAGTGGATTTGTCATATGAAACGTACATTAAAATGTACCCTGAGTAACGCATTTCAAATTTGCACAGATGTAGGCAGCGCCCTCTAGTGGATATATCATCTGAATTGCAGTAAAACGTCCCCAAACTAGCATGTTTAACATTTCCAAAAATGCTGACAGCGCCCTCTAGTGGATTTGTCATCTGAAACGTGCAACAAAATGTACCCCGAGTAACATATTTTACATTTGCAAAGAAATAGAGAGAGCCCTCTGGTGGATTTATTATTTGAAATGATCAACAAAATGGATCTTAATTAACATATTTCAGGTTAGCAAAAAATTAGACAAAACAACGTACCCTAAGTAGCGTGACTGAGATTTCCAAAAATACAAACAGCACCCTCTAGTGGATTTGTCACCTGAAACGTACAATAAAATGGACCTTAATGTATTTCAGATTCGCAAAAATACTGACAGCGCCCTCTAGTGGATTTGGTATCTGAAACGTACTAAACAATGTACCCTAAGTAATGCATTTCAGATTTTTGCAAAAATGTAGACATCCCCTCTTATGGATTTCTCATCTGAAACCCAAAAGACATACCATAAGTAACACCTTTGAGATTTTCTAATATATAGACAGCGCCTTCTATGCAACAAAATGTACCCTGAGTAACGTATTTCAGACTTGCAAAAAATAGACAGCACCCTCAAGTGGATGTCGTCTGAAATGCAAAAAAAAAAAAACATACCCTAAGTAGTGTGTTTGAGATTTCCAAAAGTACAGACAGCGCCCTCTAATGGATTTGCCATTGAAAACGTAATACAAAACGTGCCCTAAGCAATGTGTTGTTTTTATTTCAGCTGGCACCCTATCTACCTAACAGGATATTACTATTTTGTTTTTAGACTGTGGTGCTTCTCTGAGATGTCAGTTTGTCTTGATGGAGTGTGTGTTAGAGAAGAGCAGCACTAATGTGTGTTATTCTGTCATCCGTGTGCAGCACAGATGGAGCTGGAAGGACACTTTGCCTTTGAGTCGCTTCACATGCTGTGAGGCTCAAGATATGACCCTTCAGTTTTCTGCACATTTACAGCAGATTTTCATTTTTGCATTACAAAGACAACATGTGATCACGAGACCTAGTTCATTAGCTTCAGGCAAGGGTGGAGAACATGTTTATTATTTAATTGGGGGACTTGCAGCATGATCAACGATAGAGTTTTAATCAGTCGGCCACATTGGGGAGCAGAACGTAAACAATGCCACTAGAGGGTGCTGTGTAAGTTTTTGCAAATCTGAAATACATTGATTAAGGGTATGTTTTGTTGTATGTTTCAGATGAAAAATCCACTAGAGGGCGCTGTGTACATTTTTTATGAATTGGAAATATGTAACCTGGGGTATGTTCTGTTGTACTTTTAAGTTGACAAATCCACTAGAGGGCACAAAGTACATTTTTGCTAACCTGGAATACATTATATAGGGTACATTTTGTTGTACATTTCAGATGACAAATCCACTAGAGGGCGCTGTTTACATTTTTTGCAATTAGGAAATCTGTGTCTTACATTTGCTGTACGTTTCAGATGACAAAATCCACTAGAGGGCGCTGTCTACATTTTTTGCAATTAGGAAATCTGTGTCTTACATTTGCTGTACGTTTCAGATGACAAAATCCACTAGAGGGCGCTGTCTACATTTTTTGCAATTAGGAAATCTGTGTCTTACATTTGCTGTACGTTTTAGATGACAAAATTCACTAGAGGGCGCTGTGTAACTTTTGCAAATAGGAAATACATTACTTGGGGTATGTTTTGTTATACGTTTTAGATGGTAAATTCATTAGAGGGTGCTGTGTACATCTTTGTGAACCTAAATACGTTACTTAGGGTACATTTGTTTTACGTTTCACATGGCAAATCCACTACAGGGCACTGTGTACATTTTTGTGAATCTGAATTACATTGCTTAGAGTACGTTTTGTTGTACATTTCAGATGAAAATGCCACTAGAGGGTGCTTTGTACCATTTTTGCTAATCTAAAATACATTACTTAGGGTACATTTTGTTGTACGTTTCAGATGTCAAATCCTCTAGACCGCACTGTGATGGGTGACACAAACCCAGTGTAGTTTTGTGTTGTGTTTGTGTTTATTTGGTGTTGTGCAAAAAAACTGCATTAAAAAACTATTTTTGTCAATAGTATGTTGCTGTAAAAATTGGTCACAACACAAACAACTGAAGAAACGCACTGCAAATTGGTCATAACACTTGCAAATATGCACATAACACAACGGAAATGTTTCCAAGGGACCCAAAACGATGACGGACCCTGTTGAGATATGGATGTGTTCATCATAGATATGTGTTATTATGGGTTTATTATGTCGTGTAATCAGGATATTAAAATAAACGAAAAACAGCTCACCTTTCAAAGACCACCAATCACTTCACTGAGCAACAGTCACAGCATAATAACACATCCATATCTCAGCAGGGTCCGTCATGGTTTTGGGTCCCCTTCCGTTGTGTTGTGTATATTTGCAAGTGTTGAGACCAATTTGCAGTGCGTTTCTTCTGTTGTTTGTGTTGTGACCAATTGTGCTGTCAAACTGATGAAGATAGTTTCTTAATTTGCTGGTGTTTTTTCTAATTGCATGAGTTTTCTTAAATTGCAGTGCGTTAAGCTCTCTCGGCCACTGTACAAATCCACTAGAGGGTGCTGTCTGTATTTTTGGAAATCTCAAACATGCTACTTTGGGTAAGTTTTATTGCGTTTCAGATGATAAATCCACTAGAGGGCGCTGCCTACATTTTTGCGAATCTGAAATATGTTACATGAAATACATGCATGCATCTGTCTGTGTATCTGTGTGTTTTTTCTGTTTCTGCATGTGTGTGTGTGTGTGTGTGTGTGTGTGTGTGTGTGTGTGTGGAAGATGTTCTTTTCCACCTTCGATGACATTAGCAGTATCAGTAATGGTACCTCAGTGTTCTGTGGTTGCGATCACAGGAGCAGCACCTGACCTCGCACAAGAATACACTCCATTAGAAAAGCAAACAGGTTTTATAGACAAGCCAAAGGCGCAGAGCTTAAGTAGGTTCACACACTGATGTGTGTTCAGCCGGCACTGATGAGCTTGTTTAAAAAACAATGGGGAAAAGATCTGGCGGAAATGGAAAGTGGGTCTTTAGTGTGTGTGTATATATGTGTGTGCATGAGTTTGTGTGTGCGTTTCTGTCTGTTTCGGTGTGTGTGTGTGTGTGTGTGTGTGTGTGTGCATTACCGTATGTGTGTTTCTGCATGTGTATGTGTTTTGTTTGTGCTTGTGTGTGTGTGTGTATGTGTGTGTTTCTGCATGTGTACGTGTCTTTCTGTGTGTCTCAGTGTGTATGTGTGTATGTATGTTTATGTCTGTGTGTTTCTGTGGGTGCGCATATTCATGTTTTTGTATGCGTGTTTCGTTGTTTGAGTTGTTTGTATAATATATATATGTGTGTGAGTGTGTGTGTGTGTGTGTGTGTGTGTGTGTGTGTGTGTGTGTGTGTGTGTGAGTGTGTGTGTTCCTTGTATTTCTTATGTTGTGAGGACCAAATGTCCCCACAAGTATAGCAATGCCAGTGCATTTTGCCCTTTTGGGGAGTTTGTCTCCATGAGGAAAACGGCTTGTAAAAAGTAAATAAATGAAAAAAAGCACACACAATGAAGTATTTTTTTGAATATGTAAAAGTGCAGAATATTTCCAGCAGGTTGTCACAACACATGTAAATACAGAAACACGCTGCAAATAGTGTCGCCAACCACAAAAAGTGACGAACCAGTTGTTTCCCATTTAGGGTCAATAGAGTCATCATTTAACCTCATCTGTGCAGTTTTTCAGATCATTATGGTTACAAATATACAAACAAAAAAAGAATCAGAAGACCAGGATGTTAAAATAAACAAAACAAAAAACACCTCTGACCTCTGATGACACCTCTGACTCTAATATGTTGTGTTATATTAATTCCGGTTTAAAGCCTCACTGCTGTTTCCCTGCTTTCTGGAAAACCACACAGGAAATTAAGGATCTGTGACGTCATTAGCATGAACACACACACACACTCCACCTCACTAACTAAAACAGATCATGTCTCTGCAATAAAACATTCCTACACACATATGGAATAATGAAAGTACACGAGTCAGAAATATATACACAACTCTTTTCTCTGCATATTTTACTGAACTAATCGGACATCTTGTGTGCTTTTAACACCATCATCAGGATTTCTCTCAAACCTGCGGTCTTCAGTTAAAACACACTGATGCTGTGGCCAGAAGAAAAGCCTGACAGGAGTGTTTCTGACAGCACCGGCTCCAAGCGGAGAGGTGTGAGGATGGACAAACAGAGTAAACATCCTCTCTGTGTCCTTCAATGACCACAAAATCAACAGGATATTAGCCAAAGATCATCTTCCATGTCTCTACTATAAATATATGACAGCTTATTTATTTTTGATTAGTAGTATATATTGCATAGAGCTTCATTTGTTCAACTTTAAAGGTGATTTTCTCAGTATTTTGATGTTTTTACTTTGCACCCTCGGGATCCAGATTGTCAAATGGTTGCATTTCAGTCAATAGTTGTCCTGTCTTTTTCGATTTAATACCTAGTCTGGAATATGTATATACACTGTAACATATAAAACCCATAAATTAACAGATTTCCTGGTTTCATCATTATTTATTTATGCTTTTTAATTGCGTTATGAGACCTCAATCTTTCCTCAAACTCTAAATTTGCTAAACTGACTCTTATTGACTCTAAACTGTCTTATTGACATTGTTAAATCATTTGAAGTGATATATTGCCTGGGTTTGTGTTGTAAATTACAGTACAGAAGCATGATAATAAATTGCTTTCTGCTATTTTACAGATTTTATTCTCAAATTACTTCTTATACAATATATTGTGGGGTGACACGGTGGCTCAGAGGTTAGCTCTGTCACCTCACAGCAAGAAGGTCGCTGGTTCGAGTTCCGGCTGGGCCATTTGGTGTTTCTGTGTGGAGTTTGCATGTTCTCCTCGTGTTGGTGTGGGTTTCCTCCGGGTGGTCCAGTTTCCTCCACAGTCTGAACACATGCGCTATAGGGGAATTGATCAACTAAATTGGCCGTATTGTGTGTGAATGTGTGTGTATGGGAGTTTCCCAGTACTTGGTTGCATCTGGAAGGGTGTCCGCTGTGTAAAAACATTGAAAAGTTGGCGGTTCATTCTGCTGTGGCGACTAAGCGTAAGGAAAATGAATGAATGAGTTTCAAAGTACTAACATGTTAATAAGTCACTTTGCTAAACTGTAGAGTTTAATTTTCAACATTAAAATTCAACAGAGATAAAAGGTCCCATAATGCAATTCATAACAAACAGAAAAATATTAATTATTTTACAGATATTCTATGTATAATTTCAGACAGATTTTCATTTTGAAAATTATTGCACATGGCATTTAGATTAAGAATTTTTATGCAATATTCCTTAATGCGCATTAAAATAGGTGGATATAAACTATACTACACCATGACTTTAATACGTATTAAGGCAAAACCGTAAATGAGATAAGCAGAGCTTTATATACAGACACAGTTTTCCATAATTCAAAACCTAACAAGCACACTAAAAAGCACACAGACACTGAATAGATGAGTAAATAGCTCACATTTATTCATGATAACTGGACTCAACTTAATAACCATCTGGGGGAAAACAACAACAACAGCTTGAATTAATATAGATATTATCTTTTTAATAACTCATGGACATCAGTCATTTTTCATGTTAATAAATGTGACGCTGGTCTTATGATGCACAGGTTGATTTCCGTAATTTAGCCAAAAAAAAACACATCACAGGGGTCAAAATGATTGATTTTTCTTTTATGCCAAAAATCATTAGAGTATTAAGTAATAATCATGGAAATATTTCAGGGTAATTATATGTATTTTTCACAGTATTTCTTATAATATTTCTTCTTCTGGAGGAGGTCTTATTTGTTTTATTTTGACAAGAATTAAAGCAGTTTAATTATTTTAAAACCATTTTAAAGGTCAATATTATTAGCTCCTTTATCCAATAAAAAAAACAAATGAAAATAAAACTGAGAAGTTACTAATACTACTACAACACAAGGTTCAGCTGTTGCACAAGACAATTTCATTGATCTGAATCCCGTCGGCATGTTCTGATAAATAAACAGTCTTAATCAGACCTCTGATGAATTAATAACCCTCATAAAGAATATTTGGCAGCACTCAAAACAAATCGTGTATTAAATATAAAACTGGAGAGCAAAAGGTGGCTGGATGTCCCGATGTGAAGAATATTGCTGGCTGTCGTCCATTAAGCACAGACGCAGCTCAATCAATGAAAAAACCATTAGGCTAAACAAACCTGCCGGATCTAGAAACTCTCCATTGACTCTCAAAGACAAATAAAAGCTCCGCTGGGCTAATGTTAGGAAACGTTTACTCAAGCACCCATGTGTGACGGTTTTAGCGCTTTCTTCATGTGTTAACCCTGCAGCTGACAGTTTATGAGCTTTAATCAAGGTGTTAGGTGTTCACTGTTAAATAAAAATCATTTACAAATAAACTGTCCATTTAGGCATTTTTTTCTATAAATGTATCCTCCAAATGTCTTTATAGAAATATCTAGACAGGTATTGCATTCGTCTTAGCTTAATGAACCAACATGAAAAAACGCAGTAATTTATAGTAAATACTGTAGTGTTTTTGAAGCACATATAAGCTACGTTTTTGACTTAATCTGTTGTGGTGATTCTATAGTTGCTATGGTAAAACAACAACTATAGTAATTCATTTGTGATGATCATTCCATAGTTGCTATGGTAACACAACAGCTATAGAAATTCATCTGTTGTGGTGATTCTACAGTTGCTATGGTAACAACTATAGTAATTCAGTAGCGGTGGTGATTCTGTAGTTGCTATGTTATCACAACAACTATAGAAATTAATCTGTTGTGGTGATTCTATAGTTGTTATGGTAACACGACAACTATAGTAATTCATCTGTATTGGCGATTCTATAGTTGCTATGGTAATACGACAACTATAGTAATTCATCTGTATTGGCGATTCTATAGTTGCTATGGTACCACGACAACTATAGTAACTCATCCGTTGCGGTGATTCTATAGTCGCTATGGTAATATTACAACTAGTAAATCATTTGATGTGGTGATTCTATAGTTGCTATGGTAACAACTATAGTACTTTTCGTGGTGATCATTCCATAGTTGCTATGGTAACAACAACTATAGTAAAGCTGCAGTCACACTAGACTTTTCTCCCCATAGACTTCCATTCAAGCTCGTCCGACAAGTTTCGCAGTTCGCTGTGGTGCAGTTCAAGCTTGGTGAACTCTGACCTGTGAAATCTCATCACATGACTGCGTAAGACCAATCAAATATCCAAACATGACTTCTCTGGACAGAAATTAATTATAGAGCAATCGCTCGTTTTTTTAAATGTCTAATAATCTTGTTTAATCCCGCACCTGTTCGCAGTGCCATACGACAGAATTTCGCATGCTCAAACTCGAGTGTGACTACAGCATAATTAATTTGCGGTGATGATTCTATAGTTGCTATGGTAACATGACAACAATAGTAATTCACTTGTGGTGATCATTCCATAGTTGCTATGGTAGCACAACAACTATATAGTTCATCTGTTGAGGTTTCTATGGTAACGTGACGACTATAGTAGTTCATCTGTTGTGGTGAAGCTTTTCTCAGCACATTTCTAAAAATAATAGTCGTATTGATGACCGCATATAATATTATACTAGATATTCTTTAAGACACTAGTATTCAGCTTAAAGTGACATTTAAAGGCTTCACTAGGGTAATTAGGGTAAAGTTAGGGTAATTAGGCAAGTCATTGTATAACAGTGGTTTATTCTGGAGACAATCCAACACTAATATTGCTGAAGGGGGCTAATAATATTGACCTTAAAATAATAATAAAAATGGCTTTTATTTTAGCTGAAATGACACAAAGACTCTCTAGAAGAAAAAAAGATTACAGAAAATACTGTGAAAAATTCCCTGCTCTGTTAAACAAACTCTGATAAATACTTCAACTAAACGTCTTCAGTTGAATAGTAATGTAAAAAAACAGTAAAACTGCTTTGAAAGTGTCCACAAGCGGCCTAATTTGTGCTGTATAAAAGAGCTGCGGTGTGTGCGAGGTGTGACTCAACTCTCTCAGTCTTTCCACTGGATTCTTTTCCTCTAATTACCGCTCTTCAAGTGAGCACAAAAATTAAATATCAGTCACAGCCGTGAGCACGCAATCCTGCATCAGCACTTAATTGCTTTACTTAGGCTTGTTCTTCTTGCTGTGTTTAATTGGTTGTCATGACGAACTTCACATGAGGGCGGGAAACCAGAAAAGCCACCGTGACAAAAGCAGATTAAAAAACAAAAAAAAACTGACACGCAAACACGTCAACCACGAGGAGCTGCAGGTTTCTCTACACTTATAACAGGAATATACACTCACCGGCCACTTTATTAGGTACACTTGTCCATCTGCTCGTCAACACAAATTTCTAATCAGCCAATCATGTGACAGAAACTCAATGCATGTAGGCATGTAGACATAGTCAAAATGATCTGCTGGTCAAAGCGAGCATCAGAATGGGGATTTAAGTGAACGTGTCATGGAGTATTTCAGAAACTGCAGATCTACTGGGATTTCCACGCACAACCATCTCTAGGGTTTACAGAGAATGGTCCGACAAAGAGGAAATATCCAGTGAGCGGCAGTTCTGTGGGCGCAAATGCCTTGTTGATGCCAGAGGTCAGAGGAGAATGGCCAGACTGGTTCCAGCTGATAGAAAGGCAACAGTAACTCAAATAAGCACTCGTTACAACCGAGGTCTGCAGAAGAGCATCTCTGAACACACAACACGTCCAACCTTGAGGCGGATGGGCTACAGCAGCAGAAGACCACACCGGGTGCCGCTCCTGTCAGCTAAGAACAGGAAACTGAGGCTACAATTCACACAGGCTCACCAAAACTGGACAATAGAAGATTGGAGAAACGTTGGCTGGTCTGATGAGTCTCCATTTCTGCTGCCACATTCGGATGCTCGGCTCACAATTTGGCCTCAACAACATGAAAGCATGGATCCATCCTGCCTTGTATCAGCGGTTCAGGCTGGTGGTGGTGGTGTAATGGTGTGGGGGATACTTCCTTGGCACACTTTGGCTCCATCAGGACCAATTGAGCATGGTGTCAACACCACAGCCTACCTGAGTATTGTTGCTGACCATGTCCATCCCTTTATGAGCACAGTGTCTCCATCTTCTGATGGCTACTTCCAGCAGGATAACGCACCATGTCATAAAGCACCAATCATCTCAGACTGGTTTTTTGAACATGACAATGAGTTCACTGTACTCAAATGGCCTCCACGGTCACCAGAGATCAATCCAATAGAGCACCTTTGGGATGTGGTGGAACGGGAGATTGGCATCATGGATGTGCAGCCGACAAATCTGCAGCAACTGCGTGATGCTATCATGTTAATATGGAGCAAAATGTCTGAGGAATTTTTCCAGGAGCTTGTTTAATCTATGACACGAAAAATTAAGCCAGTTCTGAAGGCAAAATGGGTCCAACCCGGTACTAGTAAGTGTACCTAATAAACTGGCCGGTGAGTGTACACTGGAAAAGATGAAAAAGATTCAAAGTCCATTTTTATATTGGATATTATGGTTTTAACCTGTTTTGTTCAATTTGCCTTAAATCCAAAAATAAATCCCCTAATTAAACTAAAACATCAGTTTTTCCCCAAACATATATACTTTAAACCAGCAGTTTCATGTCATGTGACCACATAATAAAGGTAATGTTTATGTGTATAACATAGGTGCAACAGAATGGAGGGTCCAAATGCAGTTTACTTACAGCTTAGTCAGGCAGGCAATGGTCAACCGGAACAAAAAGTATTATAGTCATGGTCACAGGCAGAGGTCAGTGCAGATGGCAAACAAAGAATAAAACAAGGGAAACGCTTCCTAAAGTTACAGGTAAACAAGACTCAGCAATGTGAGTGGGAATGAGAGCAGTATATATAGTCAATGTAATCAGTCTATGATGAGCTTCCAGCTGTGTGTGTGCAATCAAGGGGGATCTGGGCCGGGTGTGTGAGGGCAGGGAATGATGGTATTTGTAGTTCATTTCAATGCCAGAATTGTAGTCCATGCTTTCCAGCGATCTGCAAGGCCTAGTTTACTGGTGATTGTGACAATGTGCTTTCAGTTATGCATTTCTAATGTGAGTTTTTACTGAAAGATCAGCAGATGTTTTACTCCGTCATTGAAAATGAAATAACTAGCAATAGCATAGACTAACATTATATGTATTTATTACAGTTTAGTCCACAGTACAACTTTACTTGGATTTTGATTTTAAGTCAAACTAAAGTAATCAATCTAGGCTCATTCTGAAAACTTCCTCCACGGAAGTTTCTGGAGAACGCGAAATACGTCCTGGTGGCTTACGTTCTGTGTACGCTATTCGAGATCTCAAATTTCCCTCGCGAGTGCCATTCATGCCTGCTGTTCTCGCGTAAACCCACCAGAGGCCGCCGTCGACTCACTTTTTGACAGACTTTCTGACTGACTGAGCGAACGATCGGCTGACCCACGCTCCCGCTTCCCTAAACCCAACCAACACGTTTCAAAAGCAATCAAAAAAAATAAAAGCCCTCGTCTGACTTTTTACTTTACCACGTTTTCAGACTTTACCACATCCTCACGCTGCTATTTACCTGTTTGTTTTATATTTTGGATTCTGTTTTTGTCTTACCTGCTTTCTGGAACCTTCACCGGACTCGAACCCCCGTCTTCGTGGTCAACTCCTCTCTGCATCTCAAATCCGCCGATGTACGTGGCACGATAACGGGACAAACTGGTTGCAGCCGGAATGCCGTCCATACGGAGGTAAGCGGTCAGCTGGTAAGCACATATTTGGCACTCTCCAGAAAACTATACAGGGGTACGTATCCATAATGAGGCTGGGTTGACTTTGATCTAAGGTTAAAACAAGACAGTTTTAGGAAATAAATGCTCAAATGAAGAAATGAAAATTCTCGTCATTTGATTTCTTTCCTTTTATTGAACAAACACTTAAATTAAGACACAGTTAAAACAGTTTAAACTCAACACTGAGCTCAAAAATACGTCCACCTAACCATTTTAAACTGCATTAACATTATGTAAGTTGGATTTTTTTACAGTGTACTTTAAAGTAAAAATACACATTTAGCGTTTCTATATTAAACAATATATTTACTTTGTGTGCATGGTAATTTATTTTTGAATTAGATTGAATTCAATCCTATAGTGTGAACCAAAGTTCAATTATACTAAAAGATTATACTAAATTATATTATTATACTAAAAGAAAAACTAAAGATTTAGTTGTAACAAAAGACAGTCCTTTTTTTAAGTTGGTTCAAAGTGTGTGTTATTTTCAGTCTGGTGTGTTTTGATGAGGCATCTGTGGCCGATTTGACACCCGTCACCAGTGAAGAAGAACCACTGAAGTGATGGAAAAACATTTGACCAGATAAACAACACCTGATGTTTCTGAGGTGTGGTAGAGCTTAACTGTGACAGCAAAGGTCACAATAACACCTTCAGAAGCTGAAAATAAACAACATAATAAATAATAATAAATTCACACTTTATTTAGGGACTTCTTGTTATTAATAAACCATTTCCCTCAATAAACTCATAATTTGCTCCTTTTAAGTAGTTAAAGTAGATTATGCCCCTTATTACAAGATCTAGAATAAGTCTTTGCTGTCTCTAGAACAGGGGTGCCCAAAACTTTTTTGTATGAAGGGCCAAAAACCAACTATCATGGAGAGGTGTGGGCCAAAGGTAAATATACCAAACTATATTACATTAAAGTTGCCGTGCGTAATTTCCAATTTTTTTTATAATATTTTAAAAATAAACAGAAAATATTACTTTAAATCATATTAACTAATGCAGTATAATTATTAAATGACAAATTATTACAATAAATACCTAAACAATCATATTTATAACTGGAATCAATGCTGACTACACTGGTCAAGCAGAATCTGCCTTTGCCTTGATTTGCTCAATGATGTCTCTGTATTGTCTTCTATCCGTCGTGGGACAGTATGTACTTTTAGGAAAAAATCTGATTCATTTAAAACATTTCATTTCAGTTCGTTTTTTGTAGCTTAGCAATAAAACAAACAAACAAACAAAATAATACATTAACTTAGAAATGACAGTCTCCTAACTTTTCCATCATTCTCCTTCTCTTCTCAGATGGGATGGTGGGGCAAATCAAAGTTTACCATGGACCAGAGTTGGGTGTAACCTGTTCCACAGTAATGCGTTACTGTATTCTAATTACATTTTTGAGGAACACAGTGATGTAATGAATTACGTTTTATTACACACTAAAGTCAATGTACTTGCGTTACAAATATAGTTTTTAGAAGAAAAAATGCTTCTTTTAAATCACGTTTTCTGCTGCACCATCAGTTAATAAGCATGCGCTTTAAAATTGCAGGAGAACGCGAACTGAAATGGTTGCTGTCGAGAGTGGTTTGGCCCGTGGGCCTTCTGCTTTAGATTGTGTAGTGAAGTTTCAGCTCAAAATACCACACTAATAATGTTTCTAACTCTCTGAAACTGACCCTTTATTGATCCTAATTGTGCTGTTTTGGTGACTGTCACTTTAAATTCAAATGAGTTTGTGCTCTTTTCAGAAGAGGGCGGAGCTATAAATGCCAGTGTGTGAGCAGAGTGGCAGATTCAAAAACAAGATTAACGTTTTATGCTAATGAGGGAGAGATGGTCACCAGTGGGCGGGGCTTTCCCCTTCTGATGACACCTACAAAGGGAGAATGTCAATCAAAGTGTTTCTATAGAGTGTTTACATCAAGTCTGATTATAACAAACACAATTAATTCATGTTGACCATTAGAGGCTGGAGATATTCACACACTGCTGACACACTACTGGGTTTAAACCCCGTGTAACGCCGCCGGTAATACGCCACCAATATAAACATCCTTGCAGGTTTAGACAGCAGAGTGTGGTAAACATCATATTTACATCAGCCTGACGAATGGATTCTTCTGTTGGTTTGATTAATTTCGAGATGATTTATTTGCTCTGGAAGGAGCTGCTGCATAGATCCAATATTCTGACACAAATCAGTCTTGTTTACAGTCAATAAAAGACATGTCAGGCCGTGTTTGCATTAATAACTTGACCAAATAATTAATAAGATTTATGATGTTGGAACAAATCCACATGCAGAAGCTCAGCTGAAGGTCATTATTAGACGTTCAATATTTGTCTATTTTACAATATGTCTAATTATAATATTACGACTTTAATATTATATATATTATTATTATTTATGGGCGTATTTGAAATGCTCTTTCTGTGTTGTGGACTGTAATAACAGTAGTTGATAATATTCATGTATCTCTACATTCAAACTATGCATATTTTAGAAGTCAGGTGTGCAGATTTATTGTACTCAAACTGAATTGGCTTCTAATTGTTTAATTTCTGTATGCAATTGGCATGATATATACCTGACAGGAGCAGTATTATACTATTGAAGCCTGTTTAAGACAGGTGAGGAAAAAACACATACCTTAAAGTTGAAATTATGAGGAAAAAAGTCTAAATTATGACTTAAAAAGTCGATATTGTGACTTCATAGTAGAAATTAAATCAATATTGTGAGATAAAAAGTCAAAATCGTGGCTTAAGTCAAAAGTTATGATGATAAAGTTAAAATTATTGCTTGGTCGAAGTTCTGACTTAAAAAGTCAAAATCATAACATAATCAAAATTATGATTTGCTAAGTCAGAAATGTGAGATCAAATGTTGGATTTATGATTTTATTTAGTCAAAAGTTATGATGTAAACAGTGAAGTTTATGGCTTTCTAGGTCAATATGATGACTCAAAAAGTAGAAATTCTGACTTAAAAATGTCAAAATTATGACAGTCAAAATAACGACATGAAAAGTTGAAATTAGGGCTTAATAACTCGACCTAGCAAGTCAAGTTATTGTCAGAAGTATGATATAAAAAGTCATATTACAAAATTATGACTTAGCAATGTTTCCCAGAGATGGGTTGTGGCTGGAAGGGCATCCGCTGCGTAAAAACGTGCTGGATAAGTTGGCGGGTCATTCCACTGTGGCGACCCTAGATTAATAAAGGGACTAAGCCGAAAAGAAAATGAATGAATGAATGAATGAATGAATGAATGAATGAATGAATGAATGACTTAGCAACGTCAAAACTTATTAAAAGTTTTATGACTTAAAAAGTCAAAGTTATAATTTACAAAGTTAAAAGTTGTGGTGTAAAAAGTCAAAATTATGGCTTGCTAGGTCAAAATTATGACTTTAAAAGTCAAAAATACAATTTTAAAAACTCAAAAATATGACTTAGTCAAAATTACTATATAAAAAGAGGAAGTATAACCTAAAAAGTCAAAATTATGACTTAAAATGGTGAAAATTATGACTTTAAAAAGTTTAAATTACGAGATATAGTCAAAATTATACTTTACTAAGTCAAACTTATGAGATAAAAAAAAAGTTGGAAAAAAGAAATGAAAAGTCAAAGTCAAAAAAAAGTCAAAAAAAGAAAAAAGAAAGAAAAAAAAAGAAAAGTCAAGTTAGAAATTTTTCTTTGACTTATTACATCGAAATTACAAGGTAAAAAATCCAAATTATGACTTCAAAAGTCAGTTTTGTCTTCAATTTTGAGTCAAAATGTGTACTTTTATTCTTATAATTTTGATAAAGTCATCATTTTGACTTTTTGTCTCATAATTTAGATTTTTTTAAGGCATGATTTATTTATTTACTTTTGCATAAACTGGTTTCTAAACCTACAGTATAATCTAAAACCTAAATGCAGTCAAATGCAGAACAGCTGAATTTGCATTATGAATTAGACATCTTTAAATCTGATATATTTGATCCGCAATCATGATTTAATTGACCCTGGAGTTTTCACATCCAGCTAATGCAGAAAGTTTTAAAGACGTTAATCCAGCGTGTTTTATGGAGAGAGAGAATTCCTCATGCTATGAATCAGAGCCCATGAGCCTCTTGAAGGCAGTCAGATGAATATGATGGATATAATTATTGCACGTCTGGAGAAACAGAGAATGAGAGATCGTCAATACATGCACATGATGTCAACACTGTAGATGTGCATGTGCTGCAAATGCAAACCCATTTATACGCACACAACAGAGAATCAGAGAAGGGAACGGACATTAAAACGGACGAGAAACTCTTTGAGGACACAAAAGTAGGAGCTTGACTTAATTAACATTCGCTGCTATCAGGAAAATGAGCCTACAGTGTGTCAAATGAACAGCTTATGCGAAATGTTAATTACTTTCATTAATTCTGCAGTCATTTCTCAAGACTTCTGTGTGTTTTAAAGACTTCACACAGACTTCAGATGTCCTCTGCGTTATATTAACATTAAAAAGATCAAGGATTAAAACATTTAAATCCAAAGAGACGTATATCTGTAAATAAACATTCATTCATTCATTCATTTTCCTTCAGCTTAGTCTTTTTATTAATCAGGGGTCGCCACAGCAGAATGAACCGCCAACTATTCCAGCATATGTTTTACACAGCGAATGCTCTTCCAGCTGCAACCCAGTACTGGGAAACACCCATACACACTCATTCTCACTCACACACACACACTCATACACTACAGTCCATTTAGTTCATCAGTTCCCCTATAGCGCATGTGTTTGGACTGTGGGGGAAATCGGTGCACCCGGAGGAAACCCACGCCAACACGGGGAGAACATGCAAAGTCCATACAGAAACACTAATGTTCTGTTACATATTTGCATTAAAATATTTATGAATCTTTAAAGTAAATCCTTGATCATTGTTTTGTTACATGACTTTTTTTTATTATATCCTCTTCTAAGATTTTATTAACCATTATTACCTCAACCTGCTGCTATAAACCCTGAAAAATCTGACAATCGGCCATATATGAACATATACTGTATATATGTAATTATAATGTGAGCATATATGTGCATATTTGTATTTCTAATTATTTATTCTTGCATTATTTTTGATAGATTTTGCTATTTTTAACGTATATGACATATTTTTGTGGATTTTTATATTGCCTTATATCCAAAAATAAACCCGGAAAATATATAAATATTAAACATATATGTCTAAAAAAAAAGATATGGCTTTATATCCGGAAATATTGCCAACATGCTAACTATTTACCAAACTCACAACGTTCAAATGAGCAAGAAAAATCAGAGAAAGTGTCAAGAATATTAAACACCAGTGTTATATGCAAAAATAAAGTCCCTTTGTTAAAAAAACACAGCTTAAATGCATATTTTCTCTGTATTTTATATGAAGTTGGGCTTAGACTAACCCTAACACTAATAAAATGTTTTGGTACTGGTCATTTTTCTATATTTGTTCATTTGGGTCACATTTTCCTCTAAAGCTATTCGTGTCAAGGTTGTGGCAACACATTTGGGCATCAAATAAAGTTTATATAAACATTTTAGGGGCGACACGGTGGCTCAGTGGTTAGCACTCTCACCTCACAGTAAGAAGGTTGCTGTTTCGAGCCCTGGCTGAGTCAGTTGGCGTTTCTGTGTGGAGTTATATGTTCTCCCCATGTTGGCGTGGGTTTCCTCCAGGTGCTCCGGTTTCCCCCACAGTCCAGAGGATGGGGTTAGGTGAGCCCATTAAAAAGCATTGGATGCAGCTCAGATTGCACTGCACCAGGTCTGCATCCAGACCCCTCTCTTAGATTTTGGTTTCTTTTCTATGTTTGACCCATGTATTTTGATGTGTTGTGCTGTAATGTAATCTAACTGTCACCAGCATCAAACACTGTGAGTGAGTTTGTGTTTGCGAGGAGCGTAATCAAGCGTCAGACACAAGCGATGTGGTTAGCGGTGTCAGTGTGTGTTATTGCTGATATTTATCACAATCGTGGTTTGGCCTTTAGTCTTTAGAACACCAGCGAGGAACAGACCAGGCCTGTTTACAATGCAAATCTCTGACCAAACACACCAATCAACAGTAAAGGATACAGCTAACAGGTAACAATCTCAGAACATGCCAGAACACTGCTTTGAAGTGTAAACGATGGCACACTGCATTATTAAACAATGTTATAATGTGTAAAGAATGTTATAATAACGTTATAACCGAACATTCTGAAAACAACCGAGAGCGTTAGGGAAACATGCTTAGAACATTAACATAACGTAAATAGAATGTTTTAAATAACGTTTGTAGAACATTAATAAAACATGAGACTGAAATATTATAAAAATGATTTACATGTTATTATAATAAAAAAATGTGAATAAAGCATTTAAAATGTTAAAAAGCTTTCACAATAATGTTTTCATTATTACTGAGAACACTAGGGAAACATTCTGAGAATATTAATACAGTGTGAAGGGAATGTTCTAATTATGTTTTAAATAACGTTTGAAGAACATTTATTTAATAAGTGTAACGTGATGTGACGCTGACAACGTAAGTGTGGATCCAAATGAAAGTTTATTAAACAGAGAATGGTTTGGAAAGCAATGGTCAAACCAGGAGTAACCGTAGTCAAATAAGCGGGAAGATGGTCAGAAGGCAGGCAGCAGACAGGAATAAACAGACAAACAAGGCGAGGGTCCAAACACGGCAAAGCAAGACAAAGCAAGCGCATTGTAACGTCACAAGTGCAGTAAACAAAGTGTGTGTTTGTGCGCTGTAGAAATAGTCCAACTAATCAGCCTTTGAGCAGCTTCAGCTGTGTGAGTGTAATCAATTGAGACTTGGTGTGTGTGTGTTGCAGTGCATGACTGGATCTTGTAGTCCATATAATGGCGGATTTGTAGTTCTATGTGGTCTTGTGTGTTCACCAGTGATCTGCACAGGCTGGAAAACTGGTGATCGTGACAGTAAGACTAATGAAAACATTTTGCGTAACATTATTATAATAAACAATAATGTTTTTATAACACAATAATAACATTTGGGAACATTCTTAGAACATTAATATACTGCGTATAAAATGTTCTAATAATCTTTTAAATAACGTTCTGAAAACATTAATATAACATGATGAAAATAATGTTAATCATCTAAAAACATTCAAAGAACATTTGACAATAATGAGAACGCTAATGAAACGTTCTTAGAACATTAATATAATGTGCATAAAATGTCCTAGAAGTGTTTTAAATAACGATTGTAGATCATGAAACTTTATGAACGTTTTGAATAACATTATTATAACCAAAAAAATCAATGCATTGTCTAAAAAGAACTAAGAGCATTCATAAACGTTAATGAGAACATTCAGATAACGTTTTGACAACCTAGAATTGAAGCATCCAGTGTTAAAAAGACAAGTGTTTTGCAGCGCAGGCAGGAAACTAATGTAACCCAGGCCACATGCTTTATTTTGGCACGAGCTGAACGATGAGTGACTTAACGAAACGGAAGGAATTATTTCACCCACAAAAGCTGCTGTAATGACTTTTACCTTGACGACCGTGGTGTTTTGCATTGGTGCAGGAGAGCGGTAAAGTGGCATGTGGACGTACTGAATCCTGCCATTACCTGTTTCTGGACCATTTCTCTCAAGGGGAAAATCACAGAGGACAAGACTCATCAGCTGTGAGTAACACTGCTTTAGAAAATAACACCATAATATGTCCAATAAAGCCTCGTCTCCATGTCTGCATCGCTCTAGTCTCCTATAAACACACTCATTTCTGCCCTTCTTCCTGCTATAAAAACATCCATTCGGCTCCCAAACACACTGCTGTTGCTTTCTTTAATGGCGATCAGTCGGTCATTTGACGTTTATGGTCACATAATGATCTGAGTGCTGCACACTGATGATTGTGGATTTCACTTATGTATTTTCACTAGTTACCATATATGTTTACAACATCCCAGCTGGACACAAAACACATTCAAATGTAAATCGATTTGATGTCAGTTGACTGCCTTTATGTCCAAACAACATCAAACCCAACCCTCATTTTTGACGCCATTTTGACATCAAGCTAGGGATGTAAAATCCAGTGTGAATCTGTAATTGAAGCTTTCTGATGAATACATTTTTTCTCAT
The DNA here is from genome assembly GCF_903798145.1 of Danio aesculapii. Lineage (NCBI taxonomy): Eukaryota > Metazoa > Chordata > Actinopteri > Cypriniformes > Danionidae > Danio > Danio aesculapii. Next base: position 53,002,261 of record NC_079447.1, read on the forward strand.
ATTGTAATACTTTTCGTGCCTTTAATTTGATGGTCAAAGGTGCATCAATGTGTGGATGTCAACTAGACATCAAGATTTTGACATCAAATTCATTTGCAGTTTTGACATTGTTTTTTCTCACCAATTTAATGTGTTTCAAGGTTAAGAAGGTCATTTTTTTTGCTACTGTGATGGACATCTACTTAATACAGAATTGAAATTACACAGAAAAAAGTAGAGCAGCGCATTATTTTGTCCTTCTCTGTACATTTCCCTTAATGAATGACTGATAGCCCCACACTAAATGACTGATAGCTCCTCCCTAAATGACTGATGGCCCCGCCCTAAAGGACTGATAGCTCCGGCCTAAGTTACTGATAGCCCCTCCCAAAATTATTAATAGCTTCTCCCTAAATGACTGATAGCCCCACCTTAAATTACTGAAAGCGCCACACTAAATGCCTGATAACCTCACCCTGAATGACTGATAGCCCCGCCCTAAAATACTGAAAGCCTTTTCCTATATGACTGATAGCCCCGCCCTAAATTACTAATAGCCCCACCTTAAATTACTGATTGCCCTGCCCTAAATTACTAAGAAGATGCACCGTTAGATGTTACCTGAGTATTGTTCTGACCATGTCCATCCCTTTATGAGCACAGTGTCTCCATCTTCTGATGGCTACTTCCAGCAGGATAACGCACCATGTCATAAAGCACCAATCATCTCTGACTGGTTTCTTGAACATGACAATGAGTTCACTGTACTCAAATGGCCTCCACAGTCACCAGAGCTCAATCCAATAGAGCACCTTTGGGATGTGGTGGAACGGGAGATTGGCATCATGGATGTGCACCCGACAAATCTGCAGCAACTGTGTGATGCTATCATGTCAATATGGAGCAAAATCTCTTATTTCCAGTAGCTTGTTAAATCTATGACACAAAGGATTAAGTCAGTTCTGAAGGCAAACTGGGTCCAACCCGATACTAGTAAGGCGTACCTATTTATGTGGCCGTTGAGTACATATATATATATATATGAAACAACACAAACCACAAAATACAGTAAATTGCTAATTTACCTAATTGTCACACCCACGGCTCGTTCCTGCAGTCCCAATCACCACTCTAACTCACCAACCAGCTCTCAACAATCCCGCGACCAATCACCTGCACACTAATCACCTGCACCTGTACCCACAATCAATACATAAACCCACCTCATCCTCTCACTCATCAGCCAGTATCGAAGTTGGATGGTTCACTTCACCTACGCTCCTTCTGCCCCTTCCATGGATGTCTCCATTGCGCCTCTGGATGCATTAACTACTGAATAAGGGAAGTGACTAAGCTATTCTGGTGTTAACCTAAAGGTCTGATGTTTCTTTGGTAAGCTTCTTTGGTAAGAAATGCATGCTACAAGCTGTGAATCCAACAATAACATTGACTAATGAATGGTGAAAAGGGTTTATTTATCTAAAGTCAAGGCCTGAGTGTGTACCGAAAGTGAACACGGATCACCATAATAATGAACAACTGAATGCACAGCTGACTTTTCATACACCGTTTTTCTTATCTGGCCTTGCTTGCAGCATACCAGGATCTACATGACCACTTATGTCGATCCAGCAGTGGATTTGTCACCAAGATACCTGACCTTTGCTCTCCAGAAAGATTCAACTCCCTTGCTCTGATCCGTCCACTAGTTTCCCAAGCCTCACAAAATAAGCTTCATGACCCGCTTCTGACCTGCTTTTCTGTTTTTACACCCCAGACTCCTGCGAGGTCAGAGATATCAGCCAGATCTCATCACTTTACAAACACACACACTAGATAAAGATACACCTAGAGACTGTGAGAAACACCTGAGATTGAAACCCTTCTCGACCGCAGAGATGCTAGCCACACTGAAACGTCATGGTGCTTTTGGTTTTTTTGGGTGTGATGTTTGATGTTTTCTTTGTCTATTTTTTCCTCACCCTCCTCTCTGCTTGGTGAGTCCTTAGGTTTCTTATTGGTTTACCATTCTGTCCATCATCATTATGATCGTGTCGGTTCCACCAATCCCAGGACGAGCCGCAAGGATTTAAAGCCTCGACAGACCGGTGTGTGGTGTGCGCTCTGCCTCGGCGTACCACTTGTGCTCCACGCAATTTGATTGTGCTTCAGCCGTTTAGTGATTTACCATCTCAGTTTACTATGGTAATTTGAGTTTGCTTGTTGAACTTCGTTGGCTTTAAGTAACATCATATGATGGTTCTTGTGTGATTTGACCGTCTTATCCGGTTTGTTTTAGTCTAGATAGTTTTGTTAGATTAGTTTGAGTGTTATTGGTGTATTTTGAGTTTCGTAGCTTTAATTAGTTTAGTTCGGGTGTCGTACACACTGAAGATCTCGGTTTTTATTTGTATTTATTTTTGACGCCTAGCTTAGACTTTAGTTTTAAGGATTGTTTTGTTAATTTGATTTGAATCTTGTTGTTTTTGTTTAAAGATAATTATATTTCTTTTTTTTTCTCTCCCATTTATTACGGTTACATAATTGTTTCAACCACTGAGTAAAAAGCTTAAATGGAGAATTGATTCTTGCCTCATCCTTGATCTGTCGCACACATTACACCTCTCTCACTTAAACATTACAGCATCTCACTATGTGTAACACGGGGAGTGACACAGACAACTCAAGTTCGGATCCAAGTGCAGGTTTAATCAAAATCAGGCAAGCAAAGGTCAACACAGGTGCAAACAGATGTATAAAGGCAGTCCAGAATCGTAGTCAAATGTAACAGGCGAGAGGTCGGGAGGAAGGCGGCAGACAAGGAGAACTAGGTAAAACAAGGCAAAGAGCAAAACACGGAGAAACAAAACTAGGAGAAACACGTTGTAATGTCACTTTATAGAAAACAAGACTCAGCAAGGGAAGTGAGTGTGTGTGCTGCTTAAGTAGTGTGTGTAGTCAGTCTTTGACAATCCTCAGGTGGTGCAAATGTAATCAGTCAAAATGAGGAAGCATGTGTGTTTGTGAACGGAGTGCTTGTATGAAAATGTAGTCCATGAATGGCGGATTTGTAGTGCATGGGTTATTGTGAAAGAGATCCAGCGATCTATGAAGTTATCGCTGGTGATCGTGACTCTAAAACATCTTAAAAACGTAACCTTGGGGTTTTTTAAGTAACTAAAGGTGGTTGTTTGTGCATGAAAGACGATTAGTAAAATAATTCTCCACATTTTCATATACTTTGCTTACATTTTAATTTTGCTCCTGTCTCTCTGAAACTGATCTGACAAACTAATTCAGCACACACAGTTCCTTTTGTTTAGTTTTTATGCAAGTTCAGCTTATTTTGAACGTTTGTTTAATCACACTATTTCCCCTGAATTTTGTAGCATACAATGCAGTAAGAGTAGTTTATTTATAAACCAATTTCGAGAGGATCAGGTGCTTATGATTTATCACGGCTGGTCTCTAACTAATCACGATCTCCCAATCGTATGATTCCCCATTCCTTATAAATAACCACAGATTCAGTCCGGATAAAGGGAGAATGCCAATCAAAGTGTTTCATTCATCAAGTCTGATCATAACAAATACAGTTACTTCATGTTGACCATTAGAGGCTGGAGATATTCACACACTGCTGACACACAACTGGGTTTAAACCCCATATAAAAGAGATTGTTGCATAATAGCCACCCTTTAAGTATATCTAGTGTGCTCCAAAAACAGTGACATAATTTGCATTTAGAAAATGTAAACATCCAACTCTTCAAACAGCAGAGTGTGGTAAACCTCACATGTACATCAGGCCCACTGTAATGCATTGGGAGGCTTTTGCGAAGGGCTTGAGATTGATTTTCTGTGTGATCTGCTGGGCTGTGTTCGAGCGCAGCTGCTGCTCTCATTTTGCACAGTCGAGGTCCAGCCGTCACTCACAGCGGACCCTCCGTTACCATGGAGACGCTGCGGTGCTGATGCTGGCCGGCGGTGATGGAGTCGGCCTGAAGGAGAGATGCACGCTGCGACGGGATACTGGCTAAATCAACACACACATCTGAAAGCACACACACACAACACACTCTCATTTCAGAAAACACACAGCTGTTTCCATTCAAAGATGAAGAATTATTCGCCCTGCTGAATATTTTTCCCCAATTTCTGTTTAACAGAGATTTTTTGGACACATTTCTAATCATAATAGTGTTAATAACTCATCTCTAATAACTGATTTCTCTTTGTCATGATGACAGCACATAATATTAGACTAGATATTCTTCAAGACACTAGTATTCAGCTTAAAGTGACATTTAAAGGCTTCACTAGGGTAATTAGGGTAAAGTTAGGGTAATTAGGCAAGTCATTGTATAACAGTGGTTTATTCTGGAGACAATCTAAAACAGCGCAGACTGATCAGGCAGATGTTTACTCACTAAAGGTTTATATCAGAGATAATGTGCATTGTTTCTTATTTGATAAACAGTTTATCTTACTCAGAAGTTCTGTTATGCACATTTTGAAAATGTAAGCGTTTCTATTACGCATGAAATATCCCAAAATACGCATAAAAATAGGTGGATGGAAACATAGCTGTTCTAAACCACTACTGACAGCTCCTCTGTGCTCATCTGAACTATTGTGTGATATCCTGGTGGTGGTCATTCTGTCAAGCTATTAAGTGGTATACTTGAGAAAAACTAATGTGTTTCTGCATAAGTGGCCCTGTTAAACTGCTTCTTGAAGGAGGAGTGAAGATTTGTTTCCTCATGTGGACTTAAAACACAGAAAACTGAGCTATCTGCGCCCTCTAGAGGCCGAACAGGCAAACACAATAACAACCGCGACTAACACATCTGAAATGATGTGTTTAGTAGGTTTGTATCTAGTAATCTGTCAGACAAATCATTTAAAAGAACTTAATTCATATATATTATATATATATGATACAATTATATTATATAGCATAAATTTATATCACATTTATAAAAATAAGCTAAAATAAATTAATAAAAAAAATAATTTAAAACAAGCTAAAATCAAATCAAATAAATACAAACATAATTAATTAAATACATTTGAATATAAATTAATTAATAATTAAATTAAATTAAAATAAGCTAAAATATTTAATTGAATTTAATTAAAAAATAAAAGAAAATAAATAAATTTTAAAAAATAATAATAAAAAATAAAATAAGTAAATAAAATTAAATAAATAAATAAAAATAAGTAAATTAAAAAAAACGAAAATAAAAAAGAAATTAAATGAGCTAAAATAAAAGAAAAAAAATTTAAAAGATACAAAAAAATAAAAAATAAAAACATAAAATTAAATAAAATATAAATTGAAAAGTAAATTCAATTGAATTAAAATACATGAAATAAAATAAATTAAAATAAACTAATAATAAAATAATGAAAATAAAATAAAGATCAACATGACCTCAGGCAGATTGAGACAATGTTAATAATGATATTCATCGAGCAGACATGCATCTGACGACCCAGCATGAATGACGCGGGAGGGAAATAGAAAATTCTGCATTAATCAACACGAAGGGGAGATATAATGATCAGTGCTCGCTCTCTTAAATGTCAGACCGTGTATAACAGCGCACAGGGCAGACACTGCATTAATGAGTGTCAATGCAAGACTTCTGACTCATACACACACACACACACACACACCCATAAAATCACTGTAAAACACACTGCTTTTACCAGCCATGTCACAGTGCGTTTACTCCTGTGTCACACACATCATGGAAAAAAGGACCCACACAAAAATAATGAGCAAAAATGACAGATCTGTAGCTCTTCCTAACAGGGAAAACCAGCAACAACCAAGAATGCATAATGATATACTGTCATGGCTTTGCAATCAAAAAATGACAGTCAGTGGGACAAAAACAGCCATCAACATAACCAAAGAGGAGTATATTTGCCCGGAGTGTGTTGTTGAAGTTTTGAAAAGTTTCAAACCATTTTCCCAAAATATGAGTCAAAATAAGATTTGTTACCAAAAACCATCATATTTGCTGAAACACAGAGAAAGTTGAGCCAAATTAAGACCCAAAACCAAATTAAGACTCAAAGTTAGGACTCAAAATCAAATTTAAACTCAAAATTAAGACTCAAAAAACCCAATTAAGACTTAAAATCAAATTTAAACTCAAAATTAAGACTCAAAAAACCCAATTAAGACTCAAAATTAAGACTCAAAGTCAAATTAAAACTTAAAATTAATACTCAAAATCAAATTAAGACTCAAAGTTAAGACTCAAAATCAAATTAAACTCAAAATTAAGACTCAAAAAACCCAATTAAGACTCAAAATCAAATTAAAACTCAAAGTTAAGACTCAAAATCTAATTAAAATACAAAATTAAGACTCAAAAAACCCATTTAAGACTTAAAATCTAATTAAAACTCAAAATTAAGACTAAAAAAAACCCAATTAAGACTCAAAATTAAGACTCAAAATCAAATTAAGACTCAAAATTAAGACTCAAAATCAAATTAAGACTTAAAGTTAAGACTCAAAATCAAATTAAGACTCAAGTTAAGACTCAAAATCAAATTTAAACTCAAATTAAGACTCAAAATCAAATTAAGACTTAAAGTTAAGACTCAAAATCAAATTAAGACTCAAAGTTAAGACTCAAAATCAAATTAAGACTCAAAGTTAAGACTCAAAATCAAATTAAGACTCAAAGTTAAGACTCAAAATCAAATTTAAACTCAAAATTAAGACTCAAAAAACCCATTTAAGACTTAAAATCTAATTAAAACTCAAAATTAAGACTCAAAAAACCCAATTAAGACTCAAAATCAAATTAAAACTCAAAGTTAAGACTCAAAATCTAATTAAAATTCAAATTAAGACTCAAAAAACCCCAATTAAGACTCAAAATTAAGACTTAAAGTCAAATTAAAACTTAAAATTAAGACTCAAAATCAAATTAAAACTCAAAATTAAGACTCAAAATCAAATTAAGACTCAAAATCAAGAATTAAAATCAAATTAAGACTCAAAATTAAGACTAAAAATCAAATTAAAACTCAAAAATGTAAATAATATATTGCTAAACTGTAAAAATAAATACTCATGACAGACTTGTAAATCAAATATAGTCACAGTTGTGTGCCGTCAGGTAAATAAAGGTAGAATTTACATGTTTTTGCTTGAACTATCAATTTTATTATCAGATACAGTACATGGAAATGAATAGAGATAATTTGGGGTCTTCTTTAATGTCATTCCTCCTGCTGCGGACAAATGATGCAGACACAGAAAGCCTGAAATAAGGTTATGGTTGCTACACGGCGGTAAGTAATTGAAAGGCTTGACACTGGAAAACAAAAGCCCCATTCAAGACTGCAAATTGAATTTGGTAATATCCATTAACGTCACTACTGAAAGAGAGAGAGAGAGAGAGAGAGAGAGAGAGGGAGAGAGAGAGAGAGAGAGAGAGAGAGAGAGAGAGAGAGGTGAGGGGGGAATAGAGAGTGAGAGAGAATGCTCTTCAAGGTAATTACCTTCAATTTTCTGCTATTAAACTCCATCAGAATGGACAGAGTGCATTGCAGAGATTAATACACACACAGTGAGAGCTCTGACCTCAACACACACTCTTCCCGGAAAACACGGATTTATTTACACACATTAACTAAAATCTTTGAGCTGATGATCCACATTGTAAAATGTATGGTAAAAAACAGCAGCTGTGGTTGCCAGAACTTTACTGTTAAAAGAATACGGTAGATACCGTAAAATAGTTTTCTAGATATTTAAGTAAACATTCCCATATTTCATTCATTAAGAGTATTATACACCAGTCTTTTGTTGTAAAAAAGAAATCCACAACATTTATTGGGGAAAAAGACAGCTGTGGTTGCCAGAACTTTACTGTTAAAATACAGTAGAAACCGTCAAATAGTTTTCTTTTGTCTTTTGTTGCACAAAAAATGCATAAAAGTTACAGTGAGAAAACAGCAGCGGTGGTTACCAGAACTTTAACATTAAAAACATGATAGAAACGGCAAAACTTTCTAAATCTTTCCATAAGCATTACCGTATTTCATTAATTTAATGTTTTATATACCAGTCATTAGGTGTAAAAAAAAATCTGTAAAATTTAATGTGGAAAAAGGACAGCTGTGGTTACCAGAACTTTACAATTAAAAATACAGTAGTAACCGTGAAATAGTTATCTAAATCTTTAGGTAACCATTACCGTATTTCATTCATTTATAGAATTTATTCAGCAGTTTTTTATTGTTGAAATAGAAATCCGTAATATTCACAGTAAAAAAAGTCAGCTGTGGTTGCCAGAACTGTATGGTTAAGATCACAGGTCTCAAACTGCATTCCTGGAGGGCCGCAGAGGGTTTTGCTGGAACCCTAATCAAACACAGCTGATCATCTAATCAAGGTGTTTTCATTCATTCATTTTCCTTCAGCTTAGTCCCTTATTTATCAGGGGTCGCCACAGCGGAATGAACCACCAACTATTCCAGCATATGTTTTACACAGCGGATGCCCTTCCAGCTGCAACCCAGTACTGGGAAACACCCATACACACTCATTCTCACACACACACACACACACACACACACACACACACACATACACTACGGTCAATTTAGTTCATCAATTCCCCTATAGCGCATGTGTTTGGACTGTGAACCAGAGAAACGACTGACAACTGACACAGCCGGGGCTTGAACCAGCAATCTTCCTGCTGTGAGGCTATAGTGCTAACCACTGAGCCACTGCACCACCCCCTATAAAGAATATACTGTTTTCTTATATGCCAAGCTGTAAGATATTTTATTTAGCAGAAATATAAACATATCAATCTTTTTTTAATCCTTCTCATCATCAAACTTCTATATTAATACATGCATTTGATTATAATAATTTAGCACATGCCTTTACCATAACTATGCATGTCTTGTGTCATGTTTTTTTAAATAACATTAACTAACGGAGCCTTATTTTAAAGTGTGACCAACAATTGAAGTCATAAAGCATGAAGACCGCTGGGGTGAAGTTGTTTTTAAGCACAGAAGAAGTCCACGTCCTACAGACAGAGAGAGAAAGAGGATGTGTTATTAATATAAAAGAGCGTGTTTTTGTCAGTGTGTTTGTACAGCGCTCACTGTTGTCGGGATCTCCACAGTGTGCTTCTGAAAAACCTGCGTCTCGTTGATGTAATTACTGGGGAAATAACCGATGATGCCCATCTGATCCACATAACGCTCACCGTAAACCTGCGCAAGAGAAGAAGCGGATGAAGAAATCAGTAAAAGCGCATGGGAGATAATAGGGTTTATTTTATCCCCAGTGTATAATATACCCTACAGATGTAGAAAACTACAGTATTGGCTCATATGTTTATATTAGGCCCTACTGTAGTTGTTGTGTTACCATAGCAACTGTAGAATCACCACAACAGATCAATTAATATAATTGTTGTGTTACCATAGCAACTATACAATCACTACAACATATTAATTGCTATAATTGTTAAGTAATCATAGCAACTGTAGAATCACCAAACAGATCGATTACTGCAGTTGTGCTACCATAGCAACTGTAGAATCACTACAACAGATTAATTGCTATAATTGTTAGTAACCATAGCAACTGTAGAATCAGCACAACAGATTAATTAATATGATTGTTATGTTACCATAGCAACTATATAATCACTACAACAGATCAATTAATATAATAGTTGAGTAACCATAGCAACTGTAGAATTACCACAACAGATTATTTGCTATAATTTTTGAGTAACCATAGGAGCTATAGAATCACCACAACAGATTAATTAGTATGATTGTTATGTTATCATAGCAACTATATAATCACTACAACAGATCAATTAATATAATAGTTGAGTAACCATAGCAACTGTAGAATTACCACATCAGATTAATTGCTATAATTTTTGAGTAACCATAGCACCTATAGAATCACCACAACAGATTAATTAATATGATTGTTGTGTTACCATAACAACTGTAGAATTAGCACAACAGCTTAATTGCTATAATTGCTGTGTTACCATAGCAACTATAGAATCACCACAATAAGTCAATAAACATAATTGTTTGTTACCATAGCAACTATAGAATCACTACAACAGATCAATTAATATAATTGTTGTGTTACTATAGCAACCATAGATTCAGTTATAACCGGCACGTCCATAGAAGCGACCTAGGCGGCTGCTAGGGCAGAAGAATAGTGAGAGTAGTGTCTGCTACACCGCCCACTAACCCTTCCCCTCACCCCCCCACCCCCGGTCTTCACTTTCATCTACGCCACCCCCCCCCCCCCCCTTCACTTTCATCCTCAACACCTCTGCCACGCTTCACTCCGCGAATCGGTCATAGTTGCGTTTTCACTTTCAGGTTGAGGGCGGCATGATCGTTGTTTGCCTAGAGCGCCAGTTCAGCTTGCTCCGGCCCTGACTGTAGCATGGTTAGCGTGTTCAGAAAAAAAACACTAATTAAATTGCTGTAGTATTTTTTTCTTGGGCCATCACAAAGGTGTGCTCGCTCTGGTTCATCATCCTAGCACAGCTTTTATTATTGGTAGAATAAACATTTGCTGAAAGTAAAATACTTGTCTGAACACGCACACTTCCAGACCAGAAGACTCCAGCGCCCTCTGCAGGCCGGAGTTTAGAAAACACATAGATCTTCTGTCCTCTCCTCAGGTTGATGAATCTGCAGTCTGGAGCCACGTAATCCTCAAGAGCCGAAGCCACTGAGATCACATCTGGAGGGAGAAACACACAACTTTATCAGCAGGTAGAAGTTGACCACTGATATATGATATACTTAGAAACAATCTTCATACTCAGATTGCCAGTGCATTTCACAGAAGTGAAATGACAATGACAAGTAGATGAAGAAACAGCAATGGAGCTGAAAAAAAAAAGAGAAAAGACATATCTACATTGATGGTTCCATGGAAGAAGTACTTTTAGGGCCCGTGCAACCCATCCAATACACAAAGGGTATTCATAAAAGAAAAATAAATCTACTGAAGTCAAAGGAAAACTTCATCAAAACTTCTTTGGGGAACAAAATATATATTTGTTTATTGCATCACTTTGAAAACCTTCTTTTAAAGGGTACCTATTATGCAAAAAAATCCCAGTTGTGTGTCAGCAGTGTGTGAATATCTCCAGCCTCTAATGATCAACATGAATTAATTGTAGTTATTATAATCAGACTTGATTAATAAAACATTTTGATTGACATTCTCCCTTTGTACGTGTCATCAAATGATGAAAGCCCCGCCCACTTGTGCCCATCTCTCCCTCATTAGCATAAACAGCAGCCCTGAGTGAGAAGCAGCCGTCTGTCCATCATTAGAGTGTTTGAGCTGCTGAAGATAATGTCAGCATAGACTAAGAGGATTATAGATGTGGAGTTTTAGATGAGGAGCAACAGACTGACAGAAGCATGAAGCACACACTCACACTGACAACATGCAGACCTGACTCATACTGATAACACAAGTCCTGTTTTACATCTGTCGCTATGGGGACGCACAGCCGTCTGTAGCTCCGCCCTCTTCTGAAAAGAGCACAATCTCATTTGCATTTAAAGCGACAGTCACCAAAATGCCTCAATTAGGGAGACACTGCTGGCTGCAGAGACATTTGAGCTCCAATGAGAGGGAGCTTGAGCTTGAGCTCCTCCTCCTGTAAGCTGTTTTAATGCGTACACCCACCCCTAACCCCAACCCCCAGTGACATCACTCGTAGAAGAAGTGCAAGGAAGGAGGAGCTGGAGATCAAGCTCCCCCTTGCTGGAGCTCAGCTCTGCCCGAGTGGCTCTGCAGTGAGCACCACTTGCAGTTAGGATCAAAGCCTACAAGGGTCACTTAGAGACAGCAGAGACACATCCTTTAAAAAGGGTGTGTAATAGATCTCCTTTAAGAGTGAACTGAGGATCCTGCTACTAGCAATAATAAAACAGTCATTAAAAAATAATTGCTGTGGTTTTTCTCAGTAATTTCTAGTAAATTTCCCAAATACAGTAGAGCAACAAGTGCATCCAAAAAGACAAGAATGGGTGTTATTTTATTAAAAGGTGTGTGTGTGTGTGTGTGCGTGTCTGTGTGCGTGTGAACTTACATGAGCAGTCACGGTCTGCACAGATCTTTGTGTCCGCCAGTTTGTCCATCAGAGCTGTGTGTATCGTGGACTCGCCGATAAAACACACACCGATGAGGACGAGGAGCAGAGTTTGAGCTGATTTATCCATTTTCATCAACTCGTGGAGAAATCAGAGGCACCGTCCGACACACTGAGAGAAACTAAGGAGCTATTGAGTCAACGCACACACACACACACACACACACACACACATTCCAGACAGAGGAAAAATACACCACTCGGCTGAAGCTGATTCTGCTGATACCCACACACACACACACACTCACACATACAAACCACATAAACACACACACACTCACACCACATGTAGCCTACACATTCCAGATGGAGGAAAAACACACAGCTTGACTAAAGAGTCAACACACACACAGACACACACTTACACACATTTAAACCACATTTACACAGACACACACATCATACCCATACAGCCCTTACACACACCACATACACACTTACTCACATGCCATATACACACACACACACACACACATCAAATATACACACATATAAACCACATAAACACTCGCACATACCACATGAAAACACATGCAAACCACATAAACATACACCAGATACTTACACAAACCACATAAACACACACAATATACTTACACAAACCACATAAACACACACAATATACTTACACAAAACCACATAAACACACACAATATACTTATACAAACCACATAAACACACACCAGATACTTACACAAAGACACAAACCACATAAACACACACAATATACTTACACAAACCACATAAACACACACAATATACTTACACAAACCACATAAACACACACAATATACTTACACAAACCACATAAACACACACAATATACTTACACAAACCACATAAACACACACCATATACTTACACAAACCACATAAACACACACAATATACTTACACAAACCACATAAACACACACCATATACTTACACAAAGACGCAAACCACATAAACACACACAATATACTTACACAGACACAAACCACATAAACACACACAATATACTTACACAAACCACATAAACACACACCATATACTTACACAAAGACACAAACCACATAAACACACACAATATACTTACACAAACCACATAAACACACACAATATACTTACACAAAGACACAAACCACATAAACACACACAATATACTTACACAAAGACACAAACCACATAAACACACACAATATACTTACACAAACCACATAAACACACACAATATACTTACACAAAGACACAAACCACATAAACACACACAATATACTTACACAAAGACACAAACCACATAAACACACACAATATACTTACACAAAGACACAAACCACATAAACACACACCATATACTTACACAAAGACACAAACCACGTGAACACACACAATATACTTACACAAACCACATAAACACACACAATATACTTACACAAACCACATAAACACACACAATATACTTACACAAAGACACAAACCACATAAACACACACAATATACTTACACAAAGACACAAACCACATAAACACACACAATATACTTACACAAACCACATAAACACACACCAGATACTTACACAAAGACACAAACCACATAAACACACACAATATACTTACACAAAGACACAAACCACATAAACACACACAATATACTTACACAAACCACATAAACACACACCAGATACTTACACAAAGACACAAACCACATAAACACACACCATATACTTACACAAAGACACAAACCACATAAACACACACAATATACTTACACAAAGACACAAACCACATAAACACACACAATATACTTACACAAACCACATAAACACACACCAGATACTTACACAAAGACACAAACCACATAAACACACACAATATACTTACACAAACCACATAAACACACACCAGATACTTACACAAAGACACAAACCACATAAACACACACAATATACTTACACAAACCACATAAACACACACCAGATACTTACACAAAGACACAAACCACATAAACACACACAATATACTTACACAAACCACATAAACACACACCAGATACTTACACAAAGACACAAACCACATAAACACACACCAGATACTTACACAAAGACACAAACCACATAAACACACACAATATACTTACACAAACCACATAAACACACACCAGATACTTACACAAAGACACAAACCACATAAACACACACAATATACTTACACAAACCACATAAACACACACCAGATACTTACACAAAGACACAAACCACATAAACACACTACATATACACATACACACACCATACACCTAATACGCATGTATCGGTCTGTTGTGGTAAAGAAGGAGCTGAGCCGAAAGCCAAAGCTCTCGATTTACTAGTCAGTCTACGTTCCTACTCTCACCTGTAGTCATGAGCTTTGGGCCATGACTGAAAGGACAAGATCTCGGATACAAGCGGCCGAAATGAGTTTCCTTCACAGGATGGCAGGGCGCACCCTTATAGACAGGGTGAGGAGCTACGACACCCCGAGAGGTGACAGACTCCTCTACATACTCCTCCACATTGAGAGAAGACAGCTGAGGTGGCTCGGGCGTCTGATTCGGATGCCTACCGAGGGAGGTGTTCCAGGTATATCCCACATGGAGAAGGCCTTGGGGAAAACCCAGGACACGCTGCAGGGACTATGTCTCTCAGCTGGGCTGGGAACGCCTCGGGATCCCCCCAGAGGAGCTGGAGAAAGTGTCTCGGAGAGGGAAGTGTGGGGTTCTCTCCTGAGACTGCTGCCCTCGCGACCCGGCCCGGGAAAAGCCGATAAAACTGAATGAATGAGTTTAATTCGTTTTCTTTTTCAGCTTAGTCCTCTTTATTAATGCAGGGTCGCCACAGTGGAATGAACCGCCAACCTATCCAGCACATGTTTTACGCAGCTCTTCCAGCTGCAACTTATCTCTGGGAAACATCCTACACACACTCATTCACACTCATACACTACGGACAATTTAGCCTTACCCATTTCACCTGTACTGCATGTGTTGGGACTGTGGGGGAAACTGGAGCACCCGGAGAAACCCACGCCAACACGGGGAGAACATGCAAACTCCACACAGAAACACCAACTGACCCAGCCGAGGCTCGAACCAGCAACCTTCTTGCTGTGAGGCGACAGCACTACCTACTGCACCACTGCATCGCCCTGAATGAGTTTAATATTTTATGTAATAATTCATTCAATTATATTATAATTACATTTAAATTACCCATATTAAATATCTACATTTATGTGTTTTTCTTTCATCAGTAATGTGCACATTTTCCAATGTTCAAAATAGAGATCAGTGTGTATGGGTGTTTCCCAGTACTGGGCTGCAGCTGATCCCTTGCGTAAAACTTATGCTAGAATAGTTGGCGGTTCATTCCACTGTGGCGACCTGTGATGAATCAGAGATTACACCGAATGAAAATGAATGCATGAATGAATGAACATAGAAATCGTTTCAGATAAGGCCGACAGATGGCGCCCTTGAATCGTTTCATTTCATTTAATCACCGCATTTATTTATTTATTTATTTATTTATTTATTTATTACGAACTGATTATGTATTCTTATGAGACGTCTCAACATGTTTAACCAACTTTAAAGGTTCTAAAAACTAATTTCATATCTTAAAAATTTTATTACAAATAAAACAAACCAAAAAAACATACTTTACTGAAGATAAACCATGATAATTTTATTATAATTGTTTAACCATGATATTGTAGTAAAAGTGTGGTTAGGCAAATGGTAATATATATTAAAAAAGAAATTTACTGCCCTTTTACTTTACTTTGATAACAGGTTATGCTACAAAACATGCTCAGAGATAATAAAGTCGGCAGTGATACATGAAAATGAAATAACTTTCGTTTTATAAGAAAACAAAATTCCAAATATCACCAAAAAGAAAAGATGTTTTGACCGTTTTTTATTTATTATTATTGTGTTTAAACGAGCTAAACTGATGTAAGAGCGGTGTAATGTTTTGTTTTGCATGACACAATAGTTATAACCCAAAGTTGCGCGGTGGTTGCAGCATACCTGAAACATGAATATTCATGAGTTAATCAAATTACCAAAATACTTCCTTGTTCATTTTTTCACAGTGAACTGCTCACTTCCCTTCTGTTCAATCCTACTGTATTATGTTCCACTCTATACATACACTATCTCAAAGTTTAACGTTATACAAAAATAAAAAACAAACAATAAGAACAAATATTTTATTTTGCTTAACGTATTTTTTTTTTTTTTTTTTTTTTTTTTTTTTTTTTTGCTTAACGTGAGGAACAAAAAAGTTGCTTAATGACGCACTTCCGCGAACTCGAACCGGACCGGATGTCGGGTTGTTGTTGTTTTTGTGGGGGTTGAGCTCTGGCTCCGCCGGCTCCGGCTCGTATAAATAATGATATTTGACCGCCTTTCGGTGTGTTGATGTCGGTGTGGAGCAAGCGAGAGCACAGCTGATGGAGTAGGATAGACGGAGGAGTTTATCCCGTAGTTTTGCTGGTTTTAGGGCTTCATCAGGATGGAGACCCGGGTTTCGGAGCTCTTCGGATCGGCCACCTCACAGAAGTGCGCCTCTTCGGCGGCCGGTGCCAGAAAAACCGCCAAAAACGGCAGCAAAAAGTACAAAAGTCGGTCAGGCCGGTATCCAAAGGCAAGCAATAATCCGCCGTATCTACCTCCAGAGGTGAGAGCTCATACAATTAAACACGTCTGGCTGTTTTAATCCGCTGTGCTTCCTTTTTCCTGCTTTGACATGTTTACGTTAGTTAAGTTACTCTCAGAATCTCCAAGTATTGGTGTATTGTAGTTGTTTTAGGCTGTAACGTTAATATAGTCATTATATCATGTCAGTATAGTATTTATGGTATTAAACTATGTTAAAGTAACTGCTGTTAAATGTGCTAGTAATTATAAACTCGATAAAATTAGCCTGTTTACAAACTTAATAATATTATTGTCAAATACTGACTATTTTAATTTATAAAGCATTTATTAATCATGAGCTGAATAATGTAAAATTCAACATAAATACACTGTTATAGCATTTTATATATTTATTTATAAAAAAGACACCATTTATATTAATATTCATATTATTTATAAGCTTAAAATAAATTACGATATTGTAACATTAAGTGGGTCCACACTTCACAATAAGGTTTCTGTTAGTTAAGTTTAGTTAATCTTCTAAACATGAACAAACAATGAACAGTACATTAAATACTGTGTTTATTCATCTTTGTTAACATCAAGAAATGTTGCGCTGTGATTAATAAATGCTGTAGAATAATTTTGTTCATACATCATGTTGGCAAATGATAAATAAATGAACATTAACATTAAAAACAACAAGAACCTTACTGTAAATGTGACCTGTTTAATGTATGCTGTTAACATTGGTTAATAAAAATAAAGTGTTCATTGTTAGTTCTTGTTAACTAATTAAACATTAACAAACAGAACTTTGGATTTTAATGAAGTATTGTTAATAAATGCTGTACAAGTGTCAATCTTTCTTTAGTTTATGTTAGTAAATACTTTAATGGAACCTTGTTGTAAACTGTGACCCATTTAATGTATACTACTGTTGTATAACGTACACTGTAATAATTGCTGGGTTCTATATAATTCCTACATGTTGTCACAACACAAATTGCTTAAATTAACTTAATCGTTTTAACAAATTTAAGTGGATTGAACTTAAAACAATTAAGTTGTCCCACAAAATGCTTAAAAATTGTGTTGCTTCAGCCCATTTTAAATTAAGTAGTTTAAACAAGCAGCTAAACTCATTTTTTGAGTGTATAATGTTAAGCTCTATAGTAGTATATATGCAGTTTTTGTTTTTAAGTAGTATAGTTTGTCCATTAATGTAAGCTCATAATAATATATTAATAATAATATATAATAATAATTAATATAATAATATATTATATAAGAATTTTAAATGACATTTATGGTTTTCACTTTATTGTTCGGCTGTTGATGAAACAGAAATAAACACAGCGGACTCAAATATCAATAAAGATGAGAGAAAGGCAATAGAAATGTAATGCGAGGTGCTTTTCCCTTGCTGTGACATAAAGTTTGTTGTTGTCCGGCTGTCATTTGATAGTGACACACTACAGCAGCTGTGTTTGTGAATGTCTAAAATAAGGCGAGAAGAGATGATGATGAGTGGCTGATTCAGTCTGACACACCAGCGCAGATCAAACACATGATTATTACAGTCATAAGTTGGAATATTATAGATGAATGTGTTTGTTTGTTGTTAAATTTTGTCATTAAATGCACCAAAATTACATTATATAGCTAGAAATAGCATATTATCTACAAATCAAGTGTTTTGTGTGAATAAAATGTCTAATATGGGTGAAATAAGGTTTTATTTTCATTCAGCATAATTAATTATAATTATATAAAAAAATCAAATGCATAATTATTCTGAAATGTGCTTGTTAATAAATAATATATACTATTATTAAAGTGATCATACTAAATTTGATTCTATTTTGATTCTAAGTAAAACATTATGCTTTCAAGATTTGTGACCTAAAATAAGGAGTATTTTTGTTAAATAGAGTTTCTAATGCCATCAAAGTTTAAAGCTGTATCAAATATTTATTTGTTTGATCCTTGACAACATCTTTGACCCATGCACAATTAAATTATAACTTTTAAGACCGTATATGGTGAAAAATCTATAGGAAATGTGACCGTGCATTGTGTCTAAGCTGAAATGAAGGATATAATAGTAAGACATGTTCAGGAGGAGATTAGTCAACAAACGCATTGACTTTGTTGCCATCTGTCAATGTGACTCTTTTCTCTTCTTTGTGCTTTTGAATACTGAACTGTGTGACGTTTGAGCTCTATTCAGCTTAAGCGGACCTATTCTTCCCCTTTTTACAAGATCTAAAACAAGTCTCTAGTGTGTGAGGTGAAGTTTCAGCTCAAAATACCACACTAATAATGTTTCTAACTCTCTGAAACTGACCCTTTTAAGCTTTGATCCTAATTGTGGTGTTTTGGTGACTGTCGCTTTAAATTCAAATGAGTTTGTGCTCTTTTCAGAAGAGGGTGGAGCTATGAATGCCTGTGTGTCAGCATAGTGGCAGATTCAAAAGCAAAACTAACGTCCTATGCTAATGAGGGAGAGATGGTCACTAGTGGGCGGGGCTTTCCCCTTCTGATGACATGTACAAATGGAGGATGTCAATCAAAGTGTTTCTGCAGACTGTTTACATCAAGTCTGATTATAACAAATACAATTACTTCATGATGAGCATTAGAGATATTCACCCCCTGCTGACACACAACTGGGTTTAAACCCCTTAAAAGAGATTATTGCATAATAGCTCCCCTTTAACTCTGTCCTCTCTTTTGTTTCAGGTTGAAGAGGGAAACATTGAGTACAAGGTAAACTAACATATCCACATATTCAGATTTTATCATCATGGATTTTTGTTGAAAGAATTGTGTTGGTTTTCACAAATCACATACCATGCGTCCCAAATCGCATAGCTATGCACTATTCCAGTGTTTCCCAGCCCTGTTCCTGGAGGCACACCAACAGTGCATATTTTGGATGTCTCCCTTTTCTGATCCATTAACTTCAGGTGTTGGGGTCTCTCCTGATGTTATGATAAGATGATTCAGGTGTGTTTGATTAGGGAGAGGTTGAAAATGTGAACTGTTGGTGTGCCTTCAGGAACAGGGTTGGGAAACACTGCACTATTCTACCATTTCGTAGTATAAATAATGTAAGTTGTGCATTCAAACTGAAAACTCTAAAAAATAATAGGTGCACTTTAAATACCCGCATGATGCACTTATTCAACTGGTAAAATGAAGTGTCATGTTAGACACTTTACGCCAGGGGTGGGCAAACTCGCTCCTGGAGGGCCGGTGTCCTGCGTAGTTTAGCTTCAACTCTAATCAAACACACCTGAACATGCTAATCAGTGTCTCCAAGATCACTAATTATCTATAAGCAGGTGTGTTTGATTAGAGTTGGAGCTAAACTGTGCAGGACACCGGCCCTCCAGGACCGAGTTTGCCCACCCCTGCTTTACGCTCACGTAGAGGAAGAGGCGGAGCTTTCGAGCACTCATGTTGGATTATTTATTTAGGATTGTGAAAGCAAAATTCTCCTATGAGTGTGATTATAGCGCCTCCTGATGGTGAATGTGGTTATACTCATGGCAGGTGCTATTTTGCTAATTTATTTTGATAACAAACGTCATCAGGGAAACGGTTTGAATTTCCGCTTAGGAAAAAAACATTAGTGTTCCATTTGGGACGACACTACATACATGTACTCTGCTGTTGAGTGTGTAAGTGCATAAGTGTCAGTGTTGCTAACAGGACAAACTGGTTGCAGCCGGAATGCCGTCCATACGGAGGTAAGCGGTCAGCTGGTAAGCGCGAAAAGGAACGGCGTCACACCGCCCCATAGCGTTCGTTTATAGAAATAAAATGAAGCCATACATACCTCCGCCTACGTAATCCGCTGTCTCCAGAAACGTCTGCAGGGCTACGTTTTCACAATGAGCCTGTGTTGCATTTCCACTAATGTGAGGTGTGTGTAATGCAGTGTGCACTTTTCTGGCTCTTCTGTGTACTCTTCTGGCTGCCGTTATCACTCTCACACTATTGTTTTGCTCTTTCTGAAAGCCTTTATAACACCGTTATGGAGTTCTTCTGTCATTATTTCAGTAAATAGGATTGTAAATAAATGATTTGTTGTTCTGTTCAGTTCACTGCGCTCTGAGTTTACACACTATGACCACTTCTGCTGCGGAGAAACGCTAATGTGAAAGGCTCCATTAGATTGGCGTTTCTCCTGCTGACTCAGAGAAACACTGCTGTTTGTGAAGCTGGTGTGATTGCTGCTGTTGTTGTTGTGTTTAGTGTAGAGTGTGTTGTGTTTCAGCTGAAGCTGGTGAACCCCACGCAGTACCGCTTCGAGCATCTGGCCACGCAGATGAAGTGGCGGCTGCAGGAGGGCCGAGGGGAGGCCGTGTATCAGATCGGGGTGGAGGATAACGGCCTGCTGGTGGGCCTGACGGAGGACGACATGAAGGCCTCGCTCAAAACACTGCGCAGGATGGCTGAGAAGTACGAACACACACCAATTCAGTTAATCTCTCTTTCTATAGCGCTTTCGGTAACACTTTGCTTGAAGGGGTGTTCACAAGACTGTCATTAAACCTTCTTGCTGTAAGGTGGTTGTCATACCCACTGCGCCACCGTGACGCCTTCATTCCAGCTCATACCTGACTATAATACTTTTATTTAATTGCATTTAGCGTTCACTTAAGTTTCTGGAAACATTATAGTCGGATTGCAGTTTATTTACTTCTTTATTAAAGCTTGTTGTGTGTTGTGTTCAGGGTGGGTGCAGACATCACAGTTCTCAGAGAGCGGGAGGTGGATTATGACGCCGACGAGCCGCACAGAATAGCCGAAGTCCTTGTCAGGAAAGTGCCGGATGATCAGCAGGTAAATGTGCATCGGCATCCATATTCACTAAACATTTGCTCTCATCACTAAAAGTTCTTCAGAATAGTAGTAAATGTTTTTACCTGAGAGTTTTCTCTAAAAGCTGTTCACAAAACTGTCGAGACAAACCTTTAAATACTTGATTTGAAACTAGACATATTAAGCATAGTTTGTCACGATAGATTTATGTTTACATTACAATGTTATGGTTTTAAAAATGTAACCGTAGATGATAGCACAGGTTGCAGGGTGAGAGTAAGTGTGTTTTAATCTAATACTCTTCCTACGCAACAATACCGTGGTGAGATATTTGTTCAGTTTTAGACCTTTCCAATCATAAATAGTTCATGATTAGAATTTAGTTGCAAGAAAGTGATGTAAATTCCTGATGGCGTGACGGTGACAGTTAAGGGGTTAAGGCAGGGGTCACCAAACTTGTTCCTGGAGGGCCGGTGTCCTGCAGATTTTAGCTCCAACCCTAATCAAACACACCTGAATGAACGAATCAAGGTCTTACTAGGTATACTTGAAACACCCAGCCAGGTGTGTTGAGGCAAGTTGGAGCTAAACCCTGCAGGGACACCGGCCCTCCAGGACCGAGATTGGTGACCCCTGGGTTAAGGTGTTTTGTGAATCCTGATGTGTGGATGTCAATGCTGTTATTGTGTGTGTGTGTGCAGTTCCTGGACCTGCGGGTGGCTGTTCTGGGTAATGTGGACTCTGGTAAATCCACTCTGCTGGGTGTCCTGACACAGGGAGAGCTGGACAACGGGCGAGGGAGAGCGAGACTCAACCTCTTCAGACACCTCCACGAGATCCAGACTGGACGCACCTCCAGCATCAGCATCGAGATCTTGGGCTTTGACAGTAAAGGAGAGGTGAGTTTTCCATCAATCAGACTCTAGATCAGAGCTAAAAAAGTCAGATAATTAAGATTTCTGCCCAATCCATCAGAGCTGGGTTGTAATAGATTATACAAGTGAAGGCAAAATGATTTGCCCTCCTGTGACATTTTAATTTTAATTCAAATAATATATTTAATAAATGTATATATCTTCTTAATCACATTTCTAAACATAATAGTTTTAATAACGCATTTCTAATAACTAATTTTCTTTGTCTTTGCCATGATGACAGCACATCATATTTTACCAGTTTACAAGATACTAGTATTCTGCTTAAGGCGGTGGTCCAGAGTGTTTTTTTAAAGGCTTGGTTGTATTTATGCGATGCAAAACAACGTGTGCCCGTGCTTCATTTCAATCAAAAAATATATATGTTTTGCTTGTTCAAACACTTATTTTAAATAAGCTGAATCAACACAATTATTGAGATTTCATTGGGACAACTTAATTTTTTTATCTTCAATCCACATAAATTTGTTAGAAGTGTTAAAGGGCACATAGTTTACCTCTTTTTTATGATTTAATATTAATATTATGGTTCTTCTGAGTGTGCCAGTTTAGGTTCAGTTTAAAACACAATTCAGATTTGTTTATTATAATGTGTTAAAAAGTGTCATGTTGGGGGCGTGTCCACAGCTCGCTGATTTATGGGTCTGTTGCTTCACATGTAAATTAGTTTCGGCTTCCCGCCAATGTAACAAGGGGGCAGGGCCATGACCCGCTCTGTGTTAGCAACAGAGTCTGACAGGCAGACTGAGAGGAGCGTGAGAGAGGAGCGTGAGAGGTTCAGCAATCAGTCGTACAGGTAGACCAGACCAAGCAGAGAGTACAAAATCATTTGTGTCTTTGTACAGTTTTACAGCCAACTGTGTGCTAGTTTCAAGTGCCGAGCTTGTACACAGAAACTAATAACCACGTACACTGAAATAACTTTGACTGAGGCACCGGATGCGCCGCTCGAAGCCGCGACACGGCACACCAGACACTCTCTGTGGCGCGGCAGAAACATGAAGTGTCCCGAATCGTTGCGCCGCTCATTTTTGAATTCTAAACATAGGTTTCTATCAGGGTACACACAACGGCAATTCAAGTCAGCAGTGGTCCGCGGCGCCCAGCCGTCGACTTGAGTGTACCCTGATAGAAACCGATGTTTAGAATTGTAAAACGCATGCTAGTTAAGATCACAGGGAGCTTCTGGGATCGCGAGAAATGCAAACGCCTGAAGTATAAGGTAGACTCAATGAGAAGTACACATGTTTACAAACCTACCTAAAGATACAACCAATAATTCTGATTAGAGCGATAATGTGGAGGATATTGATCTTGTGTTGAGGCCAATGAGCCTTGCATCTAAAAATAGAGCTAGGGTGTTCCTTTAGTGATATCGCTTCAACTCACGCTAAAAATGGCGGACGTGAATCAACAAACTGAGGATATGATGACGCGCCTGTCAATCAATATTGGTGGGCGGGGGGAACGCTCTCCTACGTAAAGTTGCGGTCGGTTTGAAAACCGCTCCAATTGGTCCACCAGTTTTTATGTTGTTAAATTGAAAAAAAAAGCGCTGGGTGTGTTTATATCACCCCAATATGACGCTCTATACACCATACATGCACATATGTCTGTCCAACAGCGTGAAAAGTAGATTTTTTACCATAGGTGCCCTTTAAGTTAACTTAATCGATTTGTGTTGGGACAACATGAATGAATTGTGTGAAACCCTGCATTGTTTACACTGTTGTAAAAAAATCATGTTATTTTATTCTGGTATATATTACTTTTATATATTCTGGTATATATTACTATTTTATTATTAATACAAATTTCAGAGGGCGAAATTCTCAACAAAAAAAACTCATGTACTTAATTAGTCATTAGAGTAAACTACTTTTTTAAATGCTTGTTATGACTGTACAGTAACCTTTTTATGGATTACATTTAATTTATACTATGGCAGTAAGATGCCCTATGTGCATGTAAAGCATTGTTTGTGATGTTCCTGCAGGTGGTGAACTACAGCGAGTCCCGAACCGCAGAGGAAATCTGCGAGAGCGCCTCAAAGATGATCACCTTCATAGACCTGGCCGGACACCACAAATACCTGAAGACCACCATCTTTGGTCTGACCAGCTACTGTCCAGACTTCGCCATGCTGGTCGTCAGCGCAAACACAGGCATCGGTGAGTGTGTACAGTGCAGCGGCGGGACACAAAAACTAGTGCCTATCTCTCCCTCAATAGCATAAACAGCAGCCCTGAGTGAGAAGCAGCCGTCTGTCCATCATTAGAGTGTTTGAGCTGCTGAAGATAATGTCAGCATAGACTAAGAGGATTATAGATGTGGAGTTTTAGATGAGGAGCGACATAGACTGACAGAAGCATGAAGCACACACTGAAGCACACATGATCAGCACTGATAACGCTAGTCTTAGCACAGCACAGGCGTCTGTAGCTCCCCTTTAATCTATTTACACTAGATAGTGCCCTGATAAATGTCAAATCACACAGGGCGAGTGACACAAATAAACCTGCTAATGTTTGGACACGTCTGTCTGTGCTCTTCTGGCACAGAGCAGTAAATCAGCTGGAAACTCAATAATCCTGCCGTATGATGTTATGTTATGTAACGCAGAGCAGGACTCTTAAGTGTCGTCCTCATTCCTGCAGTCACCCACATCCCAAAATACACCAGTACAGCTGATCTGATCCAGCACCAGCGAATGGAGAAATCTGAGCCGTCTGAATCCATATTGACTCCCGTTTGGTGCTGTTGGGGCTGTTTTTGCCTCATAGACTTCCATTATAATCACATTTATTGATTGCAAAGCCATGACAGCAGATAATCATGCATTCTTGATTGTTGCTGGTTTTCCCTGTTGGGATTAAGAGGGGCAGTGTGTCATTTCCACTGCTGATCATCTAACCCAGGCTCATTCTGAGAACGTAGTCCCGTGGACGTTTCTGGAGACCGCGAAATACGTAGCCGGGGTTACGTACGGCTGCATTTCATTTTTTTAAGCGAACGCTGCGGGGCGGTGTGACGCCGTTCCCTTCAGTGCTTGCCAGCCGGCCGCTCGCCTCCGTGTGGAGGGCTTTCCCGCTGCAACCAGTTTGTCCGGTTAGCTCTTCGTGTACTCTGGCGGACTCGAGGCGCAGAGAGGGGCTGACGACGACGACGACGACCGGGTTCGAGTCCGGGGAAGAGTGGTTCCAGAAATCAGGTAAGAAAACAAAAACAAAATCCAAAAAATGAAGCGAACAAGTTCGTCACAGGGTGAGAATGTGGTCAAAATCCGAAAACGTGGTAAAAATCAGACGAGGGCTTTTCTTTTTCTGGACGGCTTTTGTAAATCGTCGTTGGTTGGGTTTAGGGACGGAGGAGGGTGGGTCAGCCGATTGGCCGGTCGCACGGTCAATCATTCCGTCATCCAGGCAGACAGGCGGAAGGTCGTTCGACAGCGGCCTCCAGCGGGTTTACGCGAGAACGGCACAGGGAAAAAGCGCGCACAGCGGCCTCTCGCGGATTCGCGAAAACAAAAACTGCAAAAATACGTACCTCCCGGGACGTATTTCGCGATCTCCAGAAACGTCCACGGGACTACGTTCTCAGAATGAGCCTGGGTTGCGATCATCAGTTGTCAGCATTAACAGTGATCAGCGAGACCTAGCTGTCACTCAAGTGGCCACGCCCTTAATTATGCAGACTTAATATAAGGGAAAAGGAGTGCGATATAAAAAATTCACCCCCTCACAGTTGTTATGAAGGGTAATATTAGCTATATGAACCAAAATCATTCTTTATACCATGCTGTAAACACTCCTTTTTCTGCTGTAAAGTTGGCCATTCTAACAGTGGGCTCAATGGAAATTTGCTGCATATGGAGCCAGGGCTAGCGGGATTTCGATGAATTGCAGGTTCAGTTACTTCCATATTGGCTTCCCGAGGGAGAGCGGGAGGTTGCCACTTGCTTGCGACCCCCAATATCCCCTGAGGTGGTTCTAAATATACAAATCTTGCATGCACACCAATAGTCCCAAGTCTGTTCTCGTTGTAATTTTGGAGACCATCCTCCATGTTAAGTCATGACCTGTATTTATTTTTGTCAGAAAGTTTAACCTGGTGCCATAAAAGCAATCTGCTGCATCTGACACTGTTGCTGTGCCTTTAATATAACGTGGAAACTCCCCAAGGGGGCGCTATCTAATGGAAAACAAATCAGCTTTTATTAGTAACTATTATTTAATCTTCATCTATAGGTTATGGATATGATAATTAAAATAGTTTAATTAGACGTGCAGACGTGCATCACACACTCCACTAATATCTTCTGCTATTTCTGACACTAATAAGCAGCTAATTAGTAGTTTATTAAGCTAAAAGTCTAAGATAATGGCTTGTTAATAACATGAAGTGTGCATTAAAATAAAGTGTGGCCACAATAACATGTACTGCACAGCTGAAAACAAAATGACCGTGTATTTCTGTCTGAAGTGTCTGCAGGAGGTGTGTGTGTCTACAGGAGGTGTGTGTGTGTGTGTCAGTGTTGTGTGTTTTGGTCGGGGACAGAAGTGTGTCAGAAATAGCAGCAGATATTTGTAGTGTGTATAATGTGTGTGTGAAGGAGAACAGTGTGCTCTTCTGCAACACGACACCGCTGCATGTCAATTATGCAACAGAGTTCAGCGTCTGCTCTGAGTTTGAGTTTCAGTGTGAATCCGTGCAGGCGGGCGGCTGTCAATCATTAACCTGCTCTGATCTGCTCTGATCTGTGGACTGATTTCACTGCAGGACACACACACATCAACACAGCACCTGTCCTGCTTATTTGCATACTCTGGAAATGTGTGTGCATGCGTGCGTGTGCGCATTTATATTTGTTAGCGGATTTGTGCGTGCGTGCGTGCGTGTGTGTGTGTGTGAATGTGTGTTTATTTAAATATAAAGTTGTGTATGTGTGTGTTTGTATTTGTGGAAGTGTGCGAGAGTATGTGAGTGTGTTTATGAGTGTGTGTGTGTGTGTATATATAAATATAAATGTGTGTATGTGAATGTGTGTGTATAATTATAAATGTGTGTGTGTGTATATATATATAAATGCGTGTCTGTGTGTGTATATGAATATAAATGTGTGTATTTGTATGTGTGTGTTTGTATATGCGAATGTTTGTGTATGTGTGCGAGTGTATGTACGTGTGTTTATGAGTGTATCTATAAATATGTGTATGTTTGTGTATATAACTGTAAATGTTTGTGTATGTGTGCT